>NC_066892.1:14774174-15056674 GCF_022985175.1 Labeo rohita | reverse complement strand
ACATTTTGCTTATTTTTCTAAAGATTTACTAGCCCCCAACATCCGTGCATTTTTGCATTGTCATCAGTTTTGAGGTCTGTGGGTTATCCGAGGTTTATATGACTATATGAACATACTGGATATATTTCTTAGCTTTCACATTTTTTTTTTTTCTCTGACTTTAATGGGGATCAGCAGGTTGAATTGCAGTTTCAATGCAGCTTCAAAGGGCTCTACATGATCCCAGCCAAGGAACAAGGGTCTTATCTAGCAAAATGATGTTGTTTTCTTAAAAAATACAAATGTACATAACTTTTTAACCACAAATGCTCGTCATTACGTTGTTTACTTGAAAAAGGTCATGCATGACGTAGACGGAAGTACCGACCCAGTGTTTACAAAGCAAATGCGCAAAGAAAATTAAACGCCGCTTACAAAAAAAGTCAAATAACAATGTTGGATGATTTTGAAGTTGGGGGAGAAAACAACAGTTTTTCACCCTACCCTACCTTTTTGAACCAGAGTACAAAGACGAAGAAGTGTGCGCAACCTTTCCAAAGTGATTACGTAACGCATTTGTCGTACACGGTTTAAAAAAAAAAAAGCTTCAACTTCATGTTCGTGCTGCCTTAAAATTTTAAGTTTAGTCAACATGAAATGTTAAGTTGTACTACATGAAAACATGGTTTTTAGTTGAGTAAACGTAATTTTTTTAAGGCAGCACGAACACTTTAAGGTAAACTTTTTTTTAGTTTGTTTTACTTTAAGTTGAAACAACTTTGCTTTTAAGTTGTTTTTTACAGTGTAGACTCAAATCGCAGAACTAATGCAAGATGAGCATTTGTGGTTAAAAAGTATATAAATTTGCTTTCATTTTTAGAAAATGACTGATCGTTTTGCTAGCGTAGAGCCCTTTAGGTGCACTGAAACTGCAGTTTTGACCTTCAACCCATTGATCCCTATTGAAGTCCACTATATGGAGAAAACCCCTAGAATGTTTTCGTTAAAAACCCTAATTTATTTTTGGCTGAAGACAGACATGAACATCATGGATGGCGTGGGGGCGAGTAAATGATCAGGAATTTTTCATTCTGGAAGTGAACTAATCCTTTAAGACAGTGTATATAAAATGTTCAATGCATTCCTTTTTCAGTTCAGTTAAAATATTTTGTATATGGACTCGAGAATGGCCCATACTTCATGTACTTGACTGAATGTTTCCTCAGTAGCACATTGTAACCCATGTGCTTATAATTACAGTAACTGATCTGTTGCAATAACAGAAAAGATGAGAATTTAAACTGATGAATTCACAGGGATGAGTGAGCCTTTCTGTATCCTTCAGCAAACAGGATGTGAGGTACAAAAAGTATCAACTGCATTATACTGAGATATGAAAGGACTAAGAACCATATTGTTGTTTTAGCTTAGAATTCTGATCCACGTGGGTGGCAAAGAAAATCTTATTCTTGGCCTTAACAACTTATTAACCCTTGTGGGAGTCTTGGTGTGTGTTCTGCGATACAGCAGCTCTGAAGATGTAAATCTGCTTGATTCGGTAATATGACCTGAAGATCATGCAGGACATTGCCAGTTGCATTTGCGCTCATCTAAAACAGTCAGAAGGCTTGTATAATATTGAAAAACCAAGCTTTTCTTTACTCTTTCACACTGTAAAAAACTGTTGAGTCAACTTGAAAATAATTTGTTACATGGCCTTTCCCTGCTCTAAAATTAAGTTCAGTCAACTCAAAGTTTAGTCAAATTAAAATATTTGAGTTCATTCAACATAAACCTTTAAGGCAGCTAGGTAACAAGCCCAGCTTTTAAGTTTAACAAATCAAATTGTTTGTTTAGTCAACTCAAATATCTAAGTTTTCACTTAGTACTACTTAACAAGTTAAACTTAAAACCTGGGCTTGTTATTCAGCTGCCTTAAAAGTTTGTTGAATGAACTCAGATATCTAAGTTGTCAATTACTACAACTTAAAATTTCGAGTTGACTAAACTTATTTGAGTTTGAACTTAAATTTTAAGGCTGCAGGGTAACACATTATTTTACGTTGACTCAACAAATTTTTTATTTATTTATTTATTTTATTTTTGAACAGTGCAGTCTCAAATGCTATTCACCAGGTGCTCAGCAGCAAAGAGGGAAGTGGTACTTTGTTTTAAAGACGAACTTCTCAGATAGACCAACCTTTTAGGTTTTGGTTGTTCTGAAGATGAACACTGATGCCCTTTTTCCATCCTTAGCACAACATAAACACCAATCTCAGGTTCCATGACTAGGATGGACAACAAGCCGCAGTTGATGGATTTCAAAATGTTTCCCTCCTAATTCTGTGGCGTATCAATGTCCAGTGTGGAGAGAAGGGGAATTTTATTATTTTGTCATGGAAGAATTCATTGCCTAGGCCTGAATGGAGGCATGGAGACAGTACAGGCCTATATTGGCATTGTGTGACTGGAAACTTACCCAACACAGACACTCTTCAGTAAGTTAAAGTTCAATTAAAGTTCACCATGTTGAATGAGATTAAGAAGGAGAAGATTTTCTGTGCTGTCTTGTGCTGTCTTAAGTATATGAGTGAAAGAGACTTGTTGTAGCTTGTTAAATCTGTAAAGTCTCTTTGGATTGGTGACCTCAGTGCTCGGAGATCCCACAGTGGGTTTGACAAAGAGTTGCAGTCGACGGCTATCCTGTAAAGGAATGTTACTCCAAATCTTACTTTATTCTGTGAAACCAAGAGATGTTCTGAAGACCAGTTTTTACGTACAGTGAAAACCAATGGGGTCCAAAACTCTCTGAACAAAAACGATCTCTTTTGTTGCACAAGAAAGAAGAAAGTCATCAGGTTTGGAACAAATTGAGGGTGAGTACATGACAGATTATTCATTTTGGGGGGATCGCTTTAATTTTGTGGTGTATCGGTGTCTAATAAGGATAGAAGGGGAATTTTAGTCTTTGTCATGGAGGAGACCATTGCCAATTTAGGCCTTCACTATATCCCCAGCCTCTATTCAGTCCCTAGCACTGTCTAAACATGCAGGATCTGAATCAGCCCTCCACATCGGCGGGAGGAAATCACCTGGAAAGCAAGCGTTCTGGCTGGCTTCTATCTACAACCGAGAATGAAAGTAAACAAGGATGATAGTCAGCAGGAGAGGAAGGGAGGGGGGAAAAAAAACCTAGATTTATCTTTTTCACCGTTTCGCAGAAAACACAGGTCATCAAGATCTCTTTAGGAGGACGTGGGCTTGTAAAACAAGCGTTCTTTTATTTACATCTCTCGTTTCTGATCTGCAATGTGGGTAGGTGCTCCAAGACGGTGGTTGGGGTTTCTGGGTGAATGTTGAGAGCTACCCATCAAGTTGGCATGTGAAGAGCTCAGTAACTTGTAATAAGACAGCAAAACAACTTCTGTCCAGGATCTAACAGGCTCTTAGTGGCAGGGATGAGGCCGGACGGTCCTTCCTTCATGCATATGCAAGCACATCCTGAGAAAGAAGCTTGGCTGGGTGTCAGACGAGCTCTACAAAAGACTGGTGCTTGACAAGAGGCTGAGATCCCTGCTAGCCAGGAGGGTTACAAAGTGGAACAGAGGGCCTCAGCAGTGTTTGCTAAGATCTAAAGCACTGTTTACATTTCATTCACTTGCACAGCTGAAAAGTACATAGCTTTTTGTTTTTTACCTTCCACTTCCACTGTCCTTGCCTCTTTGACTCTGCGAGGTGTATTCTGCCATTTGGTCAAAGAATGTGTACTAGAGGAAATTATGTGGTCTAATGGGATTATTGGTTGGTTTGTTCCAAAGGAGACTTTCACACCAGTAGTGCGCAAGCAAGATCACCCACATGCAGGAGGTTTTTTTTTTTTTGGACTGCCCATCTGACTGCCTATATATACTGTAAAAGGTCTGGGTTTCAAATATCGACTTCTCAGTTTTAATCGTTTCTCATTTTTATGAAAAGATATTGATTCTTAAATCCCAAGAATCGATTAGTCTAGCCTGTTTTCAGTTAAAGGTCCACTGAAGTGCTTTGAAACACGATGCGTTATTCTCTGTTTTGACGTCATTTGACGCCTCCTTTTTTAAAAAGCCAGTAGCATTTCATTTATATTAGCTTGGGCAGAGCCGTTGAGCTTGGTAAAGCCACATTTGACCATGTATGACAGCCACAATCTCATCCTTATTGCAATAAAATATAACATTTTGTGTAGAATTCAAATGGATCCAATGCATTTTATGGCACATATGATCCGCTCTGTGCTCTCGTGTATCTGAACTGAAGCAGACCGTGGTGGTTCGCTTGACACAACGCGACACAGACTTCTTTCGCCCCAATAGAAAATATATGTACACGGTTTGAATCATTCCCTATCCCCTATATAGTGCACTATGTGGCATTTACCATACAGAAAATACTAATTCTGTGAACAAGATTTCAGTTGCAGCTTCAGTGTCTATTTACAGTGTAGGAGGCGGGACGCTTTGGGTTTTAGAGAGCATTTAAATGGACAAAGTTTGATGAGAAGCTGAAATGCAGGTGATACCCTTAAAATCTGTACTGGCGTAAGTGAGAGACTGTAAAGATTTGAATGCTTACTTCTTGTAAATGTGAATTTTGTCATTGTTTTGAAACACTGTGTCTTATACAGGGTGACCATATGTCCTCTTTTCCCCTGACATGTCCTCTTTTTGGACCTAAAAAAAAAAATAAAATGCGTCCGGCCAAGATTTCGAAATCACCCAAAATGTCCGGGATTTGGCTTTTGCTTTCTACAGTCTCCATTCATTGTGTGCTTTTTTTGTATTAAAGCCTTGCACAAGACTGTTTTCTTAATTGCATTCCCGCAAACATTCTGAATATAATTTTTGTGAATCAGGGAGTCACTATCCATATGCGGAGTATTTAAAATACTTTGGATGCAGCTCATACTGAACATGGGGTGGCCAAATCCGCATTTTTTTACTAAATTGGGCTGATTTTAAACTGTTGCTGTGGTTTGATTTTCTCCTGTGGGTTAGAGGTTTGAAATATTGCATCATTTGCATTTCACTGAAATGCTTGTATTGAAAGGTTTTGCATTCTACCTATCCACCTTATTTTTCCCAGGCGCGGCCATTTGTAAATTTAACATGTCTGGTCTTATCCGCATCTATTTTTAGCTGTACAAAACAGCTTGTTTTGCTGATTGATATTGCAAACTGACATGTCTTACCATATTATTTTAATTTACTATCTTAATCATGAACACATTGGTTTATAGTGCAAACAGTTTTACCATTTACAGCATTTTGTTATTCCTCTCGTTATTTTATATCGGCTTATGAACCAGAAGTCTTACACTTTACAGAAAACAGCTTACTTCCGCATTAAAAAAAAAAATAAGGTTGATAAAACTATGGTAGATATAGGTTTAGGTGAAGGATGGCCATTGTGATAGGAAGCCTTTTAGCTGTGTTTATGCACCGTCTGAATAACGGTGACTGTAAAATATGTAGTTTAGATATGGAAATGATATACTTTTGTATGGAAATGACATACATACTTTTGATACGGTCATCATCCCTCAACCCCAAGGTTTCCTTTTTTGAAAACTAAAATATGGTCACCCTATCTTATAGATAACCTTAAGGCTAACATATCCAAAAAAAACAAGCCAAAAAAAAAAAAAATTTCATGGAGACTTTAAATCCCAAGGATCAATTAGTCTAGCCTGTTTTCAAATAATAAAAGGAACATTAACCTGTAGTGCAGCTCCCATCCAATAAATCACAATAAGCTTTGTTACTCATATTTCAAAAATGCATTTTTTCCCCATTGTTTAATGTGGAGTGACAGATCGCTGTAGTGCCTCAGTTTAAGAGAAGCGGAGGTGGAAGCACAAAGTGCACGTTAACTGATCATCTCTGCTCTAAAACCAGTTTCAGCACAAAACAAACATGAATAAACATCTGATGGTATGTGAAAAGAGAGTACAACTTACCAAAATCTGTATCCTGTCTCATGTAATCGCTCAATCAGTGTTTCAACCGTGCGAAGACGTCAAAAACAGCTTGTAAACAATGTTACATAACATTTGCTTCAGGAAAAAAAAACATACTCTGTGACAATAACGTAGTCAACTATAAAAATAAACTCCAGAGAGGAGCATTGTGCTAAATATGTGACATATAACATAATCATTTTCATTTTTACTGTTTATCAATGTTTAATTTGTTTGAATAAATATGTCAAGTTTTTATAACTGCAACTTAAATGTTTATATTAACAAATTGGAGTAGATTTCTACTATTATATTTAATTGCATAATAAAACAATATAATATAATAATTATATCATTATATTTAATTCTACTATTAATAGTTATGTAATTGTAACTTTATTATTATTATTATTATTATTATTATTATTATTATTATTATTATTATTATTACAAAATCATTGAGTGTAATTTTAAAGCGTTTACAAAAATTTTTACCTTACATACCCTTATAGTAATGTAGTGTGTGTTTTTTTTTTTTTGTTTTGTTTTGTTTTTTTCCCTCCCTCTCTCTCGAGAGAGAGAATTCAGCATGTGTACCTGATATATATCCAAAATAATTAGGTTAAGCTTTTATAATGAATATGTTATATCTATAAGATAGTGTGCTCAGTAGCAACGACAAAATTTGCCTTTACAAGATATAAGCATTCAAAACTTACAGCATCTCACTTCTGCCAATATGAATCAACGATTTTGATGACATCACACTGCACTTCAGCTTCTCATCAAACTTTCTGTCCAATCAAATGCTCTCTAGAATCCGATGTGCCCCGCCCCCTACACTATAAATAGACGCTGAAGCTGTGGCTGAGATCGGTCATTTGTGCACAGTGTAGTATTTTCTGTACGGTGAATGGTACAATGGAGGCAATAGGGAACGATTCAGGCAATGTAAATATGCATAAAATTAACGATTAAAAATCATAAAAATTCCATAGACTTACATTGACGGAATGTTCAAATGAGCCAACACTCTTCAAACTCCAGCTGTCAAAATTCAAACTTAAACTCCCAGAATCCCTTGAGACTAAATCAAGACTTCCTTTCTATGTACTATTTCTAATCAATTCGGAAGTCCATTCTAATATTTCTAATCTATTTATCTATCTAGCCAAGCCTAGCAACTAAAATCATGTTAGTAACATGCTAATCATGCTAACGACATGCTAGCAACTTGCTAATCATGCTAGAAGCATGTTAGCAACATGCTAACAATTTTCTAATCATGTTTGAAACATGTCAGCAACCTACTAATCATGTTAAGAACATGCTAGCAACTTGATAATCATGCTAGAAACATGTTAGCAACATACTAGGAACTTGTTAATCAAGCTATAAACATGTTAACAACTTGTTAATCATGCAAGAAACATGCTAGCAACTTGTTAATCATGCTAGAAACTGTTAGCAACCTGCTAATCATGTTAGAAACATGTTAGCAACATGTTAACAACTTGCTAATTATGCTCAAACATGTTAGCAACTTGCTAATCATGCTGGAAACGTTCGCAACATGCTAACAACTTATTAATCATGCTAACAACATGCTAATCATGTTAAAAATATGCTAGCAACATACTAGGAACTTGTTAATCAAGCTAAAAACATGCTAGCAACATGTTAACCATGCTATAAACATGCTAACAACTTGTTAATCATGCAAGAAACATGCTAACAACTTGTTAATCATGCTAGTATCATGTTAGCAACTTGCTAACCATGCTAGAAACATGCTAGCAACCTGGTAATCATGTTAAAAACATGCTAGCAACTTGTTAATCATGCTAGAAACTGCTAGCAACCTGCTAATCATGTTAGAAACATGCTGGCAACATGTTAACAACTTGGTAATCATGTTAGCAACATGTTAACAACTTGTTAATTATGCTAAAACATGTTAGCAACTTGCTAATCATGCTAGAAACGTTTGCAACATGCTAACAACTTATTAATCATGCTAGCAACATGCTAATCATGTTAAAAACATGCTAGCAACATACTAGGAACTTGATAATCAAGCTAGAACAGACTAGCAACATGTTAACAACTTTAAAACATGCTAGAAACATGCTAGCAACATGCTAGTAACTTGCTAATAATGGTAGTCTTACTAACATGTTAATTATCTGTCTATCTGAAAGACTGCATTCAAA
The DNA here is from genome assembly GCF_022985175.1 of Labeo rohita. Classification (NCBI taxonomy): domain Eukaryota; kingdom Metazoa; phylum Chordata; class Actinopteri; order Cypriniformes; family Cyprinidae; genus Labeo; species Labeo rohita. The sequence continues at coordinate 15,048,487 of NC_066892.1, read as the reverse complement.
CTTTAACCCTTTAAAACTACTTTAAACTTCAAACTATTTCAAACTGAAAACCATCAAACGTAACTTTTTTTTAAACTTTTCAGACTTTCTGGTCCGGCTTTTTCAAGCGAACTTAAAGTTTGTCTTGACAACCTTTTTTATCTGGTTGATATTAAATTGAATCAATTCGAGATTTATAATATATAATTTTGTTTTGGGTAACATCACACTCTGTCTGATTTTAAGTCGTGACTTCTAATGCAACCTCCATATCTGTGTGAATTCATGGCTGGTTTCAGAGGAAGCACTGTGAACGGTAGCCGTCCTGCTGAGATGAACCTGATCCAGGTCAAGCTCTCATTCCTTAAATTGAGGACATTTCTTAGCTGCTTGTGGGGGAAAGTGGCTGTCAGTGGGGGTTAGACTGGGTTTTCTTGTTCCTCTCACAAACTGGCTTTTTTATGGCTGTCAAGAGGTTCCTCTTTGGTCATTGTTTATTGCCTTTGTTTAAATGGGCACCCAATTAGCACTGAGATGACAGCAGATCCCCACCAGCGCCTTTTAAGATATAGTGGGCTTCCTGCTCGTAGATGGACGCACACGCACACAAAGGCTGAAAATAGCCCTGGCCCTCACAGTCTTAGCATTAGGCTGTGAATTATTATGGGTAAAACAGACAGATCTGTTTTGTTTTTGAAACAGAAGGGACAGAGTTATACCTGTCCTAAATCAAGGCCGGTTCTCGGCCAAGTGCCACTGGAACGGCTCCGATAAAAGCACAATACTCCCAAACACAGAGGTATTGCTGGAATTTGCACCTGTTGCAGAGCAAGCCGTGTGATCTGTTTCAGTGTCCTAAAAGATGACCGCTGCTGCCCATGGCAGTGCAGCTCACATTTAGTAATAAGTGATGAGTAGAAAATGGACCATTTGGTGTTTGACCATTTTGCATTTGGATCTTCTATGGCGATTGTTTTTTTTGTTTTTTTTGTTGCTTGACATTTATATGAAAACCTTAAAATAAACCTTACAATATTCATATATTATATTCATATATTTTATTCATTTAAAAATTCACAAAACAGCGCTTGCATACCAAAGATACCAACGTTGATTTTATTTAACTTTAGATTTTTTTATTTATTTATTTTTTTTTTATTTATTATATATTTATTATTATTTTTATTTAAAAAAAAAATAATAATAAAATCCTACAACTGAATGGATTCATTTATGCAATTTATCAAAACGTGCAATTATAGATCAAAGATACCAGAGTTTGTTTGTTTTCTCTCACATTAAATATTAAAGAGGTGAAGTTTGTTTGTCTATCTTGTTTATTCATTGTTTTTTTTTTTTTTTTTTGTATCAATGTTTTACTTATTATTTCTTTATGTATTATTTCTTTAAAACGTGAATTAAATGACAAAGATATTAGTTCATGTATTTATTTTTTAATTTTTCACATTAACTATAAAGCATATTAAGTTTTATTGTTCAGATTATTTGTTTATTCAATGCATTTATTTTTCAATACTTTATTTCTTTATTTATATATTGTTAGTGCACTATTTATTTTTTTTCTTTAAAACATGTGGGTTACGTGTCAAATTGTAATATGTATCTATTAAAAATAAGTGTTTTGGTTCAGCTTATAAGTACACTATGTAAATTTTATTTATTTAAAACATGCAATTTAAATATAAATTATGAATTAATTAATTTATTTATTTATTTATTGTAAGTGCACTATTTAAGTTATATTTCTTTGAAACAAGCAAGTTAAATATCAATATTTATTTACTTTTTTGTTCAGCTTATTTGTTTATTCAGTGTATTTATTTTTCTTATCAATATGTTGTTTATTTGTTCATTTATTCAAGTTTATTAAATATTTTTGTTCAGCTTATTTGTTTATTCATTGTATTTTTGATCAATTTATTTGTTTATTTATTAGAAATGCACGTAAATGTTTTTCTTTAAAACATGCAGGTAACAAATTGTATTTATTTATTTTATTTATTTGGGTTTTTCAAGCTAACTATTAACGAACGGTTTTTGTTCAGATTATTTGTTTATTCTGTATGTATGTATGTATGTATGTATTTATTTATTTATTTATTTATCATAAGTACACTGTTTAAATTTTATTTTTAAAAGATGAAGATAAAGTTAAATATCAAATTTTATTTACTTACTCCAAGTTAACTAACAAAGATAAAGGTTTTTGTTCAGCTTTATTCATTGTATTTATTTTTTATTTATTTATTGTAAGTGCACTATTAATTTTTTTAAACATGCAAGTTACATATTACATTTGATTTATTTATTTGTGTTTTTCAAGCTAACTATTAACAATAAATGTGTTTGTTTTTTTCTGTGTGTTTATTATTAATTCATTTTATTTATTTATCATAAGTACACTGTTTAAATTTTATTTTTAAAAGATGAAGATAAAGTTAAATATCAAATTTTATTTACTTACTCCAAGTTAACTAACAAAGATAAAGGTTTTTGTTCAGCTTTTTTATTCATTGTATTTGTTTTTTTATCCATTTATTTATTTATTTATTTATTTATTTATTTATTTATTTATTTATTTATTTATTTATTTATTTATCATAAGTACACAATTTAAATGTTTTTTTTAACATGCTACTTAAATATCAAATATTTATTTATTTACTCACTCTATGTATGCTATTTACATTTAATTTCTTTAAAAATTGCAAGACAAATATGAGCATTACCATAGTTATTTAATTAATTTTTAAATTATTTTAATGATATTTTTTTTAAGTTGCAGTTTAAATCAACCTGAATTAAAAAATCGGAATGATTCTTCTCTATACCATTTTTAGTTCAAAATCTTTTTTTTTTTTTCCTCAAAAGAATGACATCAGCAGTTCCTATTATTTTACTTTCTTAACTAAACATAAATTTTGTTTTTCCTCTAAAGTTTTTGAGTTTACCAACCCCCTCACCAACATTTCATGTTATCTCTCTCTCACACACACACTCACTGTGACGAGGACCCTTAAACGTGGTCATTCTCAGCGCGGCAGCTGCGTCCATTCTCTGAGAGGCCTGGGCGCAGACGTCCTCTATTGTAGCACAGGGCCATAATGTCCCCTTTCAACTGCCCCCTTCATAAACAGCCAGGTGTGAGTGCGGTGAGAGGGGAGGGAGGCAGAAAGCAGGAGGGCTTTGCTGGCACTCTCCACAGCTATTTTCATACGAATGCCCCCTCATGTTGGTAAGAAGAGAGGACTCATAAACATTATAAATAACGGGTGATGTGATAAAGCCCCAGTACTTGAGCAGTTGTTGTTTAACGGTAATGCTGTGTGGTAATTATTTCCTCTAAAAAAAGGAAGGGAGCCGGAGGCTAAATTAAAGAGTTCCCTACTCTCATGCCAATCACAAATTGCCAGACTCTTGTCGCTTCCTCTACTCGAAGGCTGAAATTAGAATTAAAAAGCCACAGTCATTGGCGGCGTTTCCCACCACCCATGGATGCTTTCTGCACAAAGAGAAATCTGCTTGTATTATATATCGTTTGTGCATTCTCTGCGTGTGAGGTCCACCTGATTTGAATAATATATGACATGTCAAGACTATAGCATCATTCATAACGTTAGTCTATATGCTAATAAGCCGATATTCCTACAATCTATGAAAATACACAAAAAAAGTATGTTTGTTTGTTTGTTTGTTTGTTTGTTTGTTTAACCACATGAATTTTACTATTTATAAACTTACTATTTGTTCTGTTAAATTTATTCGAATTGTTTGATAATTAATAAATTATTTGTATACGTTAAGTGCAAAAACTCTATATATTTTAATATTTATTTAATTAATTTACTTTTACTTGTTTATTTTAAATGTCTTTTTTAACTTAATTTAACTTAAAAAATATGTATATTATTTATTTTATATTTAGTTTATTTGACTAACTTTTTCTTTACTTGTTTACTTGACTTTGTTTACTTTAGTTTCATTAACGTTTTATTTACTTATTTAATGTTTAATAACTATTCATTTTAATTTTTATTTATTTATTTAGTTTGAGTCATTTTTTTTTGTTTATCAGTTTAACACTTCATCTAACTTTTAAATCACATTTTATTCTAATTCTATATGTTTTAATATTATTTTAATTTACTTAATGTTTATTATCTGTAAATTTAATTTAAATTATTTTCAAATATTTTTTAATAATTATTTTATATTTAATTTATTTATTGACTAACTTTTTCTTTACTTGTTTAATAAAGTTAATTAACTTTTAAATTCTAATTCTGTATATTTTAATGTTTATTTTATTAATTGAATGAATTAATTGAATTTTATATTTAGCTTATTTATTGACTAACTTTTTGCTTTACTTTTTTACCAAAGTTTACTAACCATTTATTTTCATTTTAAATCACATTTATTCTAATTCTGTATATTTTAAGATTTCTTTTTTACTTTATTTATTTGACTGACTACATTTTTTTTTTTTGACTAACATTTTATTTACTTATTTAATGTTTATTAACTATTCATTTAACTTTTAAATATTTTTTTTTTATTTTGTATGTAGTTTGAGTAACTTTTACTTTACTTGTTTACCAGAGTTTAACTCATCTAAATTTTAAATCACATTTTATTCTAATTCTATGTATTTTAATATTAATTTATTTAGTTATTTAATGTTTATTAACTATTCATTTTTGTTTTAGTTCGTTTATTGAGTAACTTTTTGTTTACCAGTGTAACTCTTCATCTAACTTTTAAATCACGTTTTATTCTAATTCTATATATTTTAATATTTATTGTTTAACATTTTATTGACTTATTTAACGTTTATTATCTGTTATTTTAACTTTTCACTTTTTCTTTACTTGTTTAATAAAGTTTATTAACTAATTGTTTAACACTAAATCCCATTTATTCTAATTCTATGTATTTTAATATTTATTTTATTAATTGAATGACTTTGTTTGCTTGTTTATTTGACTAGCTAAATGTATTAACTAACATTTTATTTACTTATTTAATGTTTATTATTTATTTACCTTTAAGGTTATTTTTTTAATTATTTTGTGTTTAGTATATTTATTGACTAACTTTTTCATTACTTGTTTAACTTTTAACTTTAACTTTTAAATCATATTTATTCTAAGTCTATATATTTTAATATTTATTTATTGACTGACTTTGTTTACTTGTTCTTTTTACCCTACTATAAATTTGACTAACATTTTATTTACTTATGTAATGTTTATCTATTCATTAAACTTTTAAATCATATTTTTATTCTTCATTTTAAATTTAGTTTGACTTTTTCTTCACTTAAAGTTTATTAACTATTTATTTACTATTTAACTCTTATTTAAATTCTATACTTTATAATATTAATTTTATTTATTGACTAACTTTTTTATTTAAAGTTTAACTGTTTAACTTTTTTTTTAAAGCACATTTATTCAAATTCTATATATTTTAATATGTATTAACGTTTTCTTTATTTGTTTAACAGTTTAACTGTTGATTTTACATTTAAATTTCATTTGAATTCTATGCTTTCTATTCTAATTGCATTTAACTAATTTTTTGTTTACTTAGTTTATTAATTGTTCATGTAGTTTTTAAATTGTTTATTTTAATTCTGTGTTTTATTATATTTATTGACTAACTTATTTGTGTTGTAACTATGTATCTATTTTAGACTTTTAAAGACTTATTTTACCTAATGTTTAAACATGGTTTTGTTTTGTCATCAGAGGTTTGACCTTTATCTCATCTTCAGTCCTGAACTGCCCTGCACTGTGCTATTGCTCTTCAGCTGTTCGACCTCATTGATGCATTTAGCAGCCCTTTTCAAATCTTCTCCTTATCATTGCCCTAAGCAGCCTCTAAGGTTGAGCGGGGGGTGAGCGTTATCAAGATAACTATCCACCCCACACACCAAACATTAATTCTGTCTGTCAATGACCTGCTCGCGGCATGCTTTTAGGGATTATACTCAACCAGCCATTGCAGGATGTCGAAGTGCGGACAGGGCCTCCTCACATGAGGATTTGCCTTTTCTGTCTTATTCCTGCTTTTCACCTCTGGGCCTGAGAGGATTAAACCGTGCTTCCGGACGCAGAGCATTATTTGCCTGGGATGAGAAACCTAGAGGAAGTAGCCGGGATGTAGTGATCCCTAAAGACAGAAATATCCTATCAGATGTATCAGATTTGATACAGTCTTGGAAGCTTACTGATAAGTTTAGTGTGGTTTCTGTCTAGGGCAAGTAAAAGTTGAAATGAAGTTCACCAAATGTTTCAGAAGACGCTTATGATTCAGGAAGATGTGGCCCTTATTGAGTCTCTTTCACTATTAATGTTAAGTTAATATTGCACAATTTTTGCACAATTCCAAGATGTAAAATCTCGAAATTCTCACTATTTTTCCTTAGAATTGTGAAATATAAACTCGCAATTCTGACTTTTTTCTCAAAATTGTGAAATATAAAGTTGCAATGCTAATGTTTTTTTTTTTTTGGGAATTGTGAAATATAAACTTGTAATTCTACTTTTTTCTCAGAATTGCGAAGTATAAACTCGCAATTCTAACTTTTTTTCCTCAGAATTGTGAAATATAATCTTGAATTCTGACTTTCTTTTGAAATCGTGAAAAATAAGCTCACAATTCTGACTTTTTTCTCAGAATTGTAAAATATAAACTCGCAATTCTGCCTTTTATGTTTCTCAAAATTGTGAAATATAAACTTGCAATGCTGATGTTTTTTTCTCGGAATTGCGAAATATAATCTTGAATTCTGACTTTCTTTTGAAATTGTGAAATGAGCTCGCAATTCTGACTTTTTTTTTCATAACTGTGTAATATTAAAACTTGCAATTCTGAGTTTTTTTTCCCTCAGAATTGTGAAATATAATCTTGAATTCTGACTTTCTTTTGAAATTGTGAAATATGAGCTCGCAATTCTGACTTTTTTTCTCATAATTGTGAAATATAAACTTGCAATTCTGACGTTTTGTTTTTTTTTTCCTCGGAATTGCGAAATATAAACTCAAAATATTTTTTTTTTCCTTCTCTAAATTGCATGATATAAACTTAAAGCTGCGAGGAAAAACTCAGAATTATTAGATTTAAACACGTCATTCTCGTTTTTATTCTCAAAAATGTGAAACATAAACTCACAATTCCGACTTTCTCAAATTTGAGAAATAACTTCGCAGTTAATTTTTTTTTTTTTTTTTTGTAGAATTGTGAAATATTAACTTGCAGTTCAGAAATATTAAATAACTTGAATTCTGACTTTTTTTTTCCTTGGAATTGTAAAATATAAGCTTGCAATTTTTACTTTTTCCCTCTCTCTAAAATGTTGAAATAAATTTGTAATTCTGCCTTTTGTTCCTCAGAATTGCAAAATATAAGCTCAATATTTATTATAAGGGAAAAAAAAACTCAGTATTGTGTGATATAAACTTGCAGTTGAGAGAAACTCAGAATTGCGAGATTTATTTGAAATATAAACTGACAATTCTTACTTTTTTCTCATAATTATGAAATATAAACTCAAATTCTGCTCGGAAATGCAAAATATAAACTTGATTTCTGATTTTTTTTTTTGTCAGAATTGCAGTCGCGAGAGAAACTCAGAATTGTGAGATTTAAACTCATTTCTGACTTTTTTTTTTTTCTAAAAATTGTGAAATATATACTCGAATTCTGACTTTTTTTCTCACAGTTGTGAAATAAACCCACAATTCAGTTTTTTTTTTCTCTGTAATTGCGTGCTATAAACTTTTTTTTTATTATTTTAAATTCATTTTTATAGCTTTATTTATTAATTGCGCATGTATTATGTAGTATAGCCTAATACATTTATATTATTGCTATGAATTGAGAGACAAAAATGGGCATGAAGATCTATAACTCCTGCTTTTCTTAAATTGCCAAAGGTCTTTTTGAGGGAAGAGCGGTTGGCAGGAGAGGAAAGTTATGAAAAATTCATGAAAATGTGGGCCACCAGTCCTGAATCCATTAGTCTACTGTCAAGCCTGATAACCTGCTAATGTATGACTCGACATAAAAACAGAAGAGTAAAGCTGTAGAAATGTAGACACAAGTGTTTATCTTCCCACTTCTCTCTCGTCGCCTCTTTGAGGGTATGATTTAAAATTTTTGTCTGTCATAAGTGCTCAGCTTGTGCTCTTGCAGCTTGAGTTGAACCCTTATGAACGGCGCCAGAAATCAGATCGAGACTGTAGTTTTATATTCAACTGAGCTAAATCATAATGACTCCATTTTTCTTTTGGATCTGGGGTATAAGTTGCATGTAATGTGGTTTATCAAATTAATCGAGATTCCTTAGTATCTAAGTCTTTGGCTGTTAACGTCCCAACAATAGTATTGACTTTTTGACTGTTCATAGTTGTTTATAGTAACAAATAGAAATATTAGTTATGCGTTTGGCCTAGTTTTTAGGTTGTCTCATTCGTAGAGTCTTAGAGGATGGGAGTTTTTTTGTCCTAGAGGAATTCCTTTCTGTCTTCCGCCCTTTACTCTGACAAAGCAGTGATTCAAAGCCTGTTTCATCGGAGATACTGGTTCACACTAATGACCCTTGCTTGAGGTGCCTTTTCTGCAGTGGAAGAATGCTGCAGAATCTTCCTCTGTCTTTCTTGCAGCTGCTTCCCATCTGCTATATATGCAAGATTAGTATCGCTTTATTCTTACATGTGGGGCTCCCATGGGCTAATAATTTACACATGCTGTCATGCCACACTGTGCTTTACTGTTTCTCGAGCGCTGAGATGCTAAGCAGTGACAGAGCCCGAGGGGACTAAGGGATCTTGGGATTCCTGAGTGCCACTAAGCATGCTAGGGGCTTACAAACCCCAGGACAGTCTGGACGACAGCCTGCCCCTTTCACCCAATACACCCAATAATCACTGTCGTCGTTCGTCAAGACGATGGTCAAGACGACTTGGGCTTGGAAGGTGAATCCACCTGATCCAAAGCCCTACAGCAAAGCGGTAGGAAGAATGTTGAACAGAATAGCTAACTGACTTCACCCGTAAAGTAGGCCATGGGTTTGATTTTTATAGCATGTAACCATTTATAGCCGTATTTTTATTGAAAATAACCGCAATGGGTCATTTAGGGCCCTATGATTTCCGCGTTGCGGAAAACACGGACATATTCGCGGAATCCAGTCATAAAATTGGAATTTACTGTATACCGCGGAATGTCAATAATAAATTAAAAGTAGGTCAGTACACTTAAATCAAAACACGATGTGGACTAGAGTTTGTAAATATAAAGCTGCAAAAAGATATTAAAGATTTAAATATGAATTGTGCATGTTCTGCGTGTCTCTGTGTGAATGAATGGCGCAGATGCGCGGTTTTATTTACTACTGAAGTGTGCGATGCTCGTGGTGTTTTCAGCCTCTGCTGCCCCAATATATGAGAACATGAACACAAACATAATCTCTGGAACTGCTCTGAGAATCACTTTATGAGCATTTTACCATTTGTTTTGAGAAAAACTATTGTCATATCATATACAAACAAAAACCTAAAGGTTTTCACTGCAACCCATCAAAATAAAAAAAAATATTACCTAATGTAATAATAGTACTACTACTAAAAAATAAACTAATTAAAGCACTATTTTTTTAAAAGACTATTTAAAAAATTATTTACTAGAAATTATTTAGCAGAAAAAAATGTAAATACACAACACAGTATTTCTGGGGAAAAATAGTAATAATAAATTATTATTATTTTAATAAAATCAATTAATTTGAGATGCTTTTTATTATTAACATTTAATCAAACCATTAAAATGGAATTCAAAAAATTAAAAGAAATGTTAAAAGAAATATAAACTTGCCATTCTGACTTTTTTGAATTTTGACTTTCTCAGAACTGCTAAATATAAACTCTAATTCTGACTTTTTCTCAGAATTGTAAAATATAAACTCCAATTCAGACTTTTTTTTTCTCAGAATTGTAAAATATAAATTCCAATTCAGACTTTTTTTTCTCAGAACTGTAAAATATAAACTCCAATTCTGACTTTTTCTCAGATTTGTGAAATATAAACTCTCAATTCTGACTTTTTTTTTTTTTTTCTCAGAATTGTAAAATACAAACTCCAATTCTGACTTTTTCTAAGATTTGTGAAATATAAACTCGCAGTCTTGACTTGTTTCTCGAAATTGTGAAATATAAACTCACAATTCTGCTTTTTTTTCTTGGAATTGTGTGATATAAACTATAAAATATAAATAGAGAAATGAATTACCAGAATTTATTTAGCAGAAAAAAATGTAAATATACAACACAGCATATATGGGGGAAAATAAATAATAAAAAAAATATATAATTTTTTATTTTTTTTATTTATTTTATTATTATTTTTTTAATTTTACTTTTAATTATTAATATTTAATGAAATCATGAAAATGGAATTCATAAAATTAATGGAAAAAAAGAATTTGGTAAAAATTTAGTTTTAGTCAAACCTGTAATAAATTGATGCATATTGGAAGTTTCATGATTTCAAATGATTAGACATGCTTTTTGGTGGATAAAATTTAATTTAACCATTAAAACTGTTTAGAACAATTAAAAAAAAAAAAAAAAAAAAAAGCCAGAAAAAAGTAAACAGAAAAAAACTACATTTGGCGGGGGAAATAGTTTTCATAGGGCCGTAGTCATTTAGTCTGCTGAATTTCCAATATGATTTGAGTAAAATCACTGCTTCACTTGTCTTGGCTGCGCTAATATGTTTCAGAAATGCTAATGTACATAACCATGCAGAAGTTTTCTGACCCAGCGTGACTGAGGGCCCCATATTGCGGATCCTGATGATGGTTCTGATAAAGACTCTAGAGGAAATGACTTTTAAATTCAGTTTCAAGCTCGACATGCAATGAGGGCCTATGAAACCAATACACCGTTTGAAGTGTTAGTCAATAAGCTGCCCGGGCGCTCCTTCCCTGATTGCACATGGCAGCCGTGTAGCCTAGCAGCTAAAGTAACACTCTCTTCCGACAGTTGTTTCAGCTTAAAGCTGAAAATGGTTATTGCTTGAGATCTGGAGGCATTTATAGATACTTTCGTCCAAGAAAGTGCTTGACAACGCTCTTAATTTTACTGGCAAAAGGAACCGCGGAGCGGTCAGTCTGGGGACATGTGCGGGCAATTAGCTTGAAGTTAGCTTCCCCTGATCTGAAACACAGAATTGTTTTGTCAAGAAATAAAAGTGCGCTTAGTATTAGCTAAGCAGTGATAGGGCTCTAAAGAAGTTTTCTTACTGTCTGATACTGGTAATTATTTGATCCAGTGAGGCATGAATCCCCCTCCGCTCAGGAAAAAAGATTGAGACGGATATGCAAATAGTGGTTTGATGTCATTTTGACAGTGTGTAAACACACTTCATAATAAGGTGAAATTACTCTAAGTTTCAATAATTGAGGTTCCACCCCATAGTTATTGGTTGATTAGAGCCAGCGACACATGACACTTGTCTGTATAGTGATAATTGCATTAACTAGCAACCCGCTTTGATGTCGAATCTCAAAGAACGGTGCTGACGAGCCTGACAATGGTGACTGCTGTCTGGGAAATCAAAGTGGTGCAATTAGTTTGCAATTAGCTTACTGGTTTACCTTTTGATCTGTGTGATGTTCTACTCTGATGAATAGCATTTAAAGTTTCGGTACATCCAAAGTGAAAACTGCTTTCCCTTTGGGATATGTTCTGTCTTTGACACCTAAGCTTAGCCATTTCACATACGCTGGTGATAAAGATGTGGATATTTCAGGATAGCGATCTGGTTATTTGCTGAGATCAGAGCATGCTTGAGGTCAAAGCATTAGGCAGCTGACTCTATAAAGTCTTTGATCCGGAGCACGGCTGCATTGCACGCGTGCTTTTGGCACTCGAGACCGTGGAAGACAACACCACGAATGTCATTTATGTTTAGAGCTTGTTCGCGCTCTCTCTCTGCGCCCCCTTGGCCCAAAGACACCAAATCTCATCCAAGCATAATGAATGAGACAAATGAACCAAGTAGGCCCCCTCTAGCTGATATACATACACAAGGTTCTCGCTGCACCTGTGAGCCTCATTTAGGATTGTAGATGGTAGAGGGCCCTTGCAGGGGTTAATTCAGTGTCCCTCTTTTGTGCATTGGGACAGGGACTTTTTTTTGGTTCTGCTCTGGACAGCCTAAGTGACCTCCTGCAGGGTCTTTAGGCTTATCTGACACAAGAACAGTTCACAGTGTCCTATTCTAGAGGCCTCAAACATGAAATCCCAAAGATCCTTAAAGGCATAGTTCACCCAGAAATAAAAATTCTGTCATTAATAACTCATGTCGTTCCAAAACCATAAAACCTTCTTCGGTATACAAATCTGAGAGCTTTCCGACCCTGCATAGACAGCAATGCAACTACGACATTCAAGGCCCAGAAAGGTAGTAAGAACATTGTTAAAATAGTCCATGTGACATCAGTGCTTCAACATTAATGTTACACACTAAAAAATGCTGGGTTTAAAAACAACCATTTCTGGGTTATTTGGCAACTCAGCACTGGGTAAATATTGGACAGAACACATTAGTTTGGTGGGAGGTAAAACTTCCATGCTGGACGTTGCAACGTTCGCGTTGAGTGTAGATCCAGTGACTGCTGCATTTGTAGAAGACTAGCATTCCAAGCAGACATTAGCTGCAATGCATATTTAAACAGAAAAAGGAAAATGTACAAACCTTAATTTCATTCAGGAAGTTTCCCGTCAGTCAGGTTTTCTCTCAGGACAGAACATGAAATGACCACTGACAAATGTATCCAGTTTTAACCATTTCTCACAGACTACCCAGTGCTGGGTAGGTGTATCAATACAAATTTACTATCAGTTTGTATTGATAGTGAAAATATTAAACCTAGCCTAATAAAATGACCCAACAGGCTGAACCCAGCATTCTGGTTTAAAAAAAATTTTTAGAGTGCAGAAAAACTAAATATTAAAAATAACCCAATAAAATGACCCAATAGCTTGAACCCAGCATTTGGGTTAAAATATAACCCAGCATTTTTAAAGTGCAGAAAAACTACCCAGCACCATTGCAAAAATATTAAAACTAACCCAAAAAAAAAAAATTACCCAGCATTTTGGTTAAAAAAAAAAAACAAAAAAAAAACAGCAGTTTTTAGAGAGCAGAAAAATTACCCAGCACCTGGGTAAAAATATTAAAGCTAGCCTAATAAAATGACCCAACAGGCTGTACCCAGCATTTTTTAAAGTGCAGAAAAACTACCCAGCACCTGGGCAAAAATATTAAAACTAACACAATAAAATGACACAGCAGGCTGAACCCAGCATTTGGGTTAAAAAAAATAACCCAGCATTTTTTAAAGTGCAGAAAAACTACCCAGCACCTGGGCAAAAATATTAAAACTAACCCCAAGAAAATGACCCAGCAGGCTGAACCCAGCATTTTGGTTAAAAAAAAAAAACAGTAGTTTTTAGAGAGCAGAAAAATTACCCAGCACCTGGGTAAAAATATTAAAGCTAGCCTTATAAAATGACCCAACCGGCTGAACCCAGCATTTTTTAAAGTGCAGAAAAACTACCCAGCACCTGGGCAAAAATATTAAAACTAACCCAATAAAATGACCCAACAGGCTGAACCCAGCATTTGGTTTAAAAAAAAAAGAAAAGAACAGAAAAATAACCCAGCATTTTTTTTTTTTAAGAGAGCAGAAAAACTACTGAGTACCTTGCTAAAAATATTCAAACTAACCCAATAAAATTACCCAACAGGTTGAACCCAGCATTTTTTTTAGTGTATGAAGCTACGAGAATACTATTTGTGAGCAAAGAAAGCAAAAACAATGACTTTAATTAAGGCTGAACCATGGATGATGTCACATGGACTATTTTAAAGATGTCTTCACTACCTTTCTGGGCCTTGAACGTGGTTGTTGCGTTACTGTCTATGCAGGGTCCGAAAGCTCTCAGATTATCTCAAAAATATTTTAGTTTGTTACAAAGATGAACAAAGGTCTTATGGGTTTGACTTGGGGAACAAAAAATATGGGAAACCCAACAAGATTTATTGAAAGAACATACCTACTTGTACAACAAGAGAAATTTCTTCTCAGAACAGGGTTGTTTGCCACTTCTCTTCCTCAAAGGCTTTTACAAAATATCTAGAGGTGGGGGTTGGGGAATGGGGGTCTTGCTTTGGGGTTTGAGGTGCGGCATGTACTAAGTGTGTAGTTGTAAGGGGGTGGGTCACACTTTGTGAATTCAGTCAATCTAATTTGAGCTCTTCCCCTGAAGCCCTCATCCCATTCCCCCTTTTTTCCAATCCTCATGTGAACCAAGACCGGGGGTTTCTTGTGCCCCTGACGAAAATAGCCTTTGTTGCTCTTAATCTAATATCCTGAGCATTTAAACAGCAGTGAAAATGAGAATCTTGCTAAAATGCTGGAAGTATCTGTTTTCACCCAGTAGTTCCGCTAAATGCGCCTGCCGGAAAATGGATCAGAGCAAGTCTCGAAACAGCATGCAAATGGCGTTAAGATGTGTTGAATGCTTTTGCTGGAAGTTTTTGTCTGGTTGCATAGGAAACCCTTTAAAAACGAGACTTTGTTTGATTACACGCTTGATGAGTAAAAGCGGAAAAAACTATTACAAATGTAAGTGGTTTCAAACCTGAGTCACCCTGTTCTTTCCACTGTTTTTCTAAATCTTATCGACCCGTCCAGCCTCTCCTCAAGATCATCAGGGTAGTAACTCTTCCAGATTGACATCATTAGCATAGGAAAGGTGAAACAGATCTTGTATTCAAAGATAGACCTGTAAGATGTGCCAGTCTTCTGTGTGGCTACCTGAGTAGGGTACGTGATGACGAGCTCGCTGCGTTTGTTTGATTTGGGGCTTTTGAGGGGTTTGTCGCGAGTGAAGATTGATCAGTGTTTGAGTTTGGTCTGGCCTAACTGAAACTTTTACCAGGTGTGAAAGCAGCTTTAAAGAATGCTAATAGGTCACTTAACAGCCTTTGTTTTCATTTCCTCAACTGATGAACTTAGTTGCTAAGATAGCGCAGAACTAGGGTTAGCTTGTTTATTGAGCTGCAGTTTGATAAGACAAGCCATTTTCTGTTGACGTTCTGCTAACATGAGGATAAAATGATTTAACTTTCGATTGTCAGTGCACACCAAAATTCAAGAGTCTTGTGGGTCCAAAGGGTCAACGACATGACAACTTTCTTGTTTTATTCAATAATTTATTTAAAAATACATTCAAGTTGCAGTGCATAGATACAATGACTTTTTGTTTTGGAATTGTTAAATAAAATTTTAATTAAAAATACAATAAAATAAAATGCAGTAAAAATTTAAAAAGCAAAAAAAGTAAAAGTAAAATAATAAAAAAAAAGTTTAATAAAATAAAATAAAATAAGAAAAAATAAAATAAAATAATAAAATAAAATAAAATTCAATTAAATAAAAAATACAATAAAATAAGAAAAAATAAAATTAAAATCAATTAAATACAAATGGAATAAAATAAAATGCAATAATTTAAAAAGCGAAAAAAGTAAAAGTAAAATAAGTTAGTTTAATTAAAGAATATAATAAAATTAAATAGAAAATAACAAAATACAATGCGACAAAATAAAAAATACATTTTTAAATAAAAATACAACACAGTAAAATAGAATTAAATTAAATAAAAAGTTAAATAAAATTAAAAAATAAGAAAAAAAGAAAAAACTAAATTCAATTAAATAAAAAATATAATAAAATAAAATAAATGCAAAAAATATAATAAAATAAAAATTCAATTAAATAGAAAATACAATACAATACAACAAAATAATAATAAAATACAAAAAATAAAAAACAAAAATGTAAAAAAAAATACAAATTGAAAAAAAATAAAAATAAAAAAAATAAAAAGGTACATGTCTTATCCTTGTATAATGGAGGAAAAAAGAGCTTTATTAATGTTATAATATAATATTTTTAGATTTTTTTTATAATGCAAGATTAGTTATTGTTAACTATGTTATTGAGGTTATAAGGTAATAAGTTCCATTTAAACATTTGTTAAGCTTTGGTTTTTAACAGAAGCATTTTCAAAACCAACACCCATTTAAAAAATTGCATTTTTAAGAATGTAGCACCTGCGTTTTATTTATTTATTTATTTTCTTCTTAGACCCTCTTATCTCCCATTGTCCCTAAAGTGAATGTTTCCCTAACCTAAACTTTACTGGAAAATAAGTTATTAACACTAAATATTTAGTCTAGCTTCAGATAAATTACAGCGAAGCTATTTAAATCCAGTACAGCATTACAAATGGCAGTAGCCAAAATGAATGAAACTAAATGGCGCTAATGATCCTGGCTCAGTCTCTTATCTCTGGAAAATCTTTCTCGCTTAACTTAAGGCAATAGATTGCAAAGGACAGGAATGCTGCCGAGACAGCTGAAGATTTATAACGGGGAGGTGTGAGCTGGGCAGATGTAACACTGTAGTGCAAACGGCAGTGCATTGTGGTCTACGTAAGACTTTCTTACTTGAACTGACCACACTGTCTTTTTCTGTGCACTTGGCTTTAGAGGAAACTACATTATGACTATATGCACAAGTGAGACTTGAGGATCCCCAGGCTGCTTCCATGGGATTTCTGCGAGCTACAAGTGGCAACATAACTGTTCAAAGCCGTGCTGCCCTCCCTCCCTCCCTCCCTTTCTCATTCGCATTCTCAATCCCCTCCCTCCTCTCCTCCTCTCCTCCCTCTCTCTCTCTAAATCTCAGGTTACCGTGGCTGGAGTTTTTAGACATCTCTGACTAGTGTTTCCCTTATGTCCTTGTCCCTGCCTCCAGCCTGGGAAGAGCCACCCAGTACCCTCTCTGATTGGACTGGGTAGTTTGTCTTGACGCACCACTGTGCTGAGTGCTGGAGGACGTGTTTCAACAGATGGTTGGGGTTAGTGTGTGTCATCACATTGGAGAACGGATTAGAGGAGGAAGGTTGTCTTCCAGGAGCAGTGTGGTCCCCACAAACACTCTCTGAGGAGCTCAAGAGCGAACAACCCACAGCGAGAGAGAGCAACTCCATGAGCAAGACTGACATCCAGGTAGTAACACTTCTGATTCTCACTCTCTCCAACTAGTCTGTTTTTCCTCTGAAGGTCTGGGATTTTTAGTTGATCTGTATTAAATGTTTTTGGCTGCTGCTCTCATCTGAAGCTGAAGGGCTGTCAGATTTGGGAGTCAGTGAGAGATATTTCTGAATGAGAGATTGCAGTTTCTTTTGCATGTTATGCAAGTTTTAATGAACCATCAAATTGGATTTTGACTACATGAAGATGACATGCAGACCTTGGACATCTTACTATAGATATAGTATTACTTTCAAACTTCCAATTCTTTTAAATTTGATATTTACAAATTCGTTTAGAGTCTGAGCCTGCCGGCATGCATGCTGCCGGCAAACTCGTTCAAGTTTAACGCATTTGAACAGCATCAGTCATGTCTTGCATTAAGCTGCCGCTGTCTTCGTTCTGAACAAATGTGGCATTACGAACATCTCTTGGACCAGGTTGCAACATATGCAAACCGTGAGGTGACTCGTGCCACAAGTTTCACTCAACTCCAGTAAACTGAAAAAAAGCAGACCTGCCAATGAAGTGCTAGATGTCTAGCATTAATATGTTGCTGCCGGGCATGTATACAGCACGAGGTGTTTGCTAAAGGGACTGTACAGCTGTAGAGGCAAAGGGAGCAGAAGAATGATGCCAGGAATGCCACAAAGACAGAGTTGTGTGAATGATGTTTATTTACACACATTAATCAGCCATGTCAACATCACTCACTCACTCACACGCTGAAATTCATTTGAGAAAACCACAAATACATCAGCACCAGTGTTGAGATTTTACAATGAAAGCAGTCATTACCAGTGACGACTGCGGGATTTTGAAGGGACGTGAGTTTAGAAACTCATTTCTTCTCGTTCATCGTGTTTGCATTTCTGTGGATGTACAGTTATGCCTTATTAGTTGCTTTTTTTCCTCTAACTTCATTAGCGTTTGAAAAATCATTCGTTGAATCAATTTAACGCACAAGCGGATTTGATTTAATGTGAGGTTAAAAATGACCTCGCCTAATCAATCTTGATGGCTTGCGTTAGTAGCCAAAACTGCTTTTCAGTGCGTCCTTCTTTTACATGAGCCATGTGTAATTAGGTGTTGTAGCTCTGAGATCTGAACTAAAGTCTGTTTATGGTTTCAAACCCTTATTTAAGTCTGAAAGCAGACAATACCCTGGACCTGTTCTTTGCGAACAGAGCCATGCCGTAAACTTGTCAGTTAAAGCTCTTCATCAATCACTTGCTGTAGGTGCAATTCGTTTTAAATATATGAGCCTGCTTCTCATTTCCATGCACTGTTTTAAGTGACCGGTACAGTCGGGAAAGGAAAGTTGTCATTTACTCACCTGCATGTCGTTTCAAACCTGTTTGACTTGTGGATCGCAAAAGGAAATGTTGAATTTTTGGCCACTCTTTTACGTTATGAAAGTGGATCTGGGATTGTCAAGCTCTAAAATCACAAAACGGTCTACTGAAGTCATCTGATAGCTTTGTTTGATGAGCGGACCAAAATTTTGGAGCTTGACAGCTCGGATTCCTATTTGCTTTCTTCATTTGAACACGAATAGAAAAATGTTTCGTATTTCTTTTTCATATAACAAATGACGAACGTGTTTGGGATGACTTCGGGGTGAGTAAATAATGACAGAATTTTCATTTTTGGGTAAACGGATACATGATCCTGATCTCTGCATCTTTTAGAGATTGCTGTGGTTTTGTGTCATAGTCTGAACAGTCACTGCAGCTGTTGCGAATAATTTGCAGTTCAAGATTTGGATCTGCCAACACTAATATTGTTTCAGTAGCTGTTTGGTCTTTTGGAGCGTTTGACCGGGGATCAGCTGTACCGTGAGAGTTGGACCATGAGAGAGCATGAACTCTAAGCTCTGTGTGTGTGTGTGTGTGTGTGTGTGAGGGAGAGAGAAAAGTATGGTTCGTTTTGAAGAGCAACTCCGGGAGTCATTTCTGTAGTTTTGAATTTAGATTTCAGTCTTATTGTGATTTAATATCCTGTATGGCTTCTCCATTTTCCTAGGACTTTGAACATGTGTTAAGTATTTAACCCCCTACCATTCGGGTTCACTTACCAACTCAAATCAAAAGCAGCGGGAGCCCTCGTGCCACTGCATCGCGTGGCTCTTGTGCTGTTTATAAAATGCCTCTTTGCTTTTAACTAGTTGCATATATTCGCTGCCGTTATGTCAAACAATTCACAGTTGCCAGAGAGCTGGACATTTAACAGCTTGTATGAACAGTCCTTTCTGTCAAGTGCTGGAAAAATGGCAGCATGTGGAGGTGGCCATCGGTGCCAGCTGTTCCCAGGATTCTCTGAGGAGCACCATTGTGTTAGCCACACAGCCATTCCCACCACATGGACATTAAAAGTCTTGTTTAGATAGGCAGCAAGAGAGGAAATTGAGCCACACTGTGTAGTAGCTGTTTATCTCAGCTTAATAATAGTGTTCCTGCAGGAAGTGAGGTGGTTATTTAAAAGGGAAGGGTGGGTGACATCATTGCTGTAATTGAGAGTTGATATTGCATGGTGTTGTCTTGCTTATCTGTAGCTCATAGCCCTAATTTATGGTCTACAGTTTATAATTTCACTGTGAATATCTTCATAGAGGGCAGTCGTGATGTTCGGATGATTGTTCCTGCTTTAGGAATGACAGACTTATAAGAAACAACAAGAGAATGAGCTCTCAATAGCGCCCCCAAGTGTTTGAAGAGTGTCACAGTTGCATCATCGTCATGATAGGTCCAACTTAGCTCCAACTTGCCTCAACACACATGCCTGGAAGTCTCTAGTATGCCTAGTATGACCTTTATTAGCTAGTTCAGGTGTGTTTACTTGGGGTTGGAGATAAACTGCAGGACAGTGGCCCTCCAGGAGCAGGACTGGACACCCCTGCTCTAGGCAAAATGGACAGTTCTCTAAGGGCCTTTCAAGAACTTGTAAGAACCTGAGGCTACCAGTGGTTTCTCTAGTAAGAACTTGAAGATGCCTGTAGAAAGGCACTTGAAATTGTATTTTGAGGCAACTTTAGAAGGTATCTAGGGGTTCTCAAAGATTCTGGCAATGTGGCAATTTGAGGAACTCCAAATGGTGTCTCCATTTGTTTCACTTTTATAATAATGCCCTCTCTAAAAAGTCAGAGATGCTATTAAGTTCTGGACTTAGGCGTTGACTGTTAGACACCTACTTGAGCCCCTTGGGGTCTTGATAATTGGTAAGATAATGGAGCCAGTCATTGTTGATCTTCCTTCACATTGTAGATCGTTAACAAGAATAGAGGAACAGGTGTGTGTTTGTTTTTGGCTTGTCCAAAGAATGGACACTGTTAGGGACCTTCTGAACCCTCAGGACTGGGTGGCACTGGAGGATCCATTCAGATGGATTAGCCAGGTCTGAAGGGATGTTTTAGGGCCTTTCAAAACTTGCAAGAACTTGAGGCTACCAGTGGTTCTTCTAGTAAGAACTTGACGATGATAAAGGTTCCTCTAGTAACTTCATCATAAACAAAGTTTCTGGCACTTGAAATTGTATTTTGAGGCACTTTCAGAAGGTATCTAGGGGTTCTCAAAGATTCTGGTAATGTGGCAATCTGAAGAACTCCAAACGGTGTCTCCATATGTTTCACTTTTACAACGATGCCCTCTCTAATAAGTCAGAGATGCTAATAAGTTCTAAACTCTAGGTGTTAAATGTTAGACACCAACTTGAACCCTTTGTATAAGGTAATCAAGCCATTTGTTATTGCACATCTTCGTTCACATTGAAGCTGGTTAACAGAAGACGAGGTTGTTTTTGGCTTGTCCAAAGAATAGACAGTGTTAGGGATCTTCTGAACACTTAGGACTGGGTGACTCGGGAGGATTGGGATGGACTAGCCAAGTTTGAAGGGTAGTAAGGGTCTTTTAAATTTGTATGGAGAAGTTAAGAGTTAAAAGAGGTCAGAGGGTCCAACCACCATTGTGCCATCCCAAACCCTCCCTTACGCATTTTCTCACACACATGCCAGTAGTCATGTTGAATACTGCTACCGCATGCAATCTCACACAAACTAGCCTGTTCTTACCTGCCTATGGATGGCATTGTCCATACCATGTCAATTCCGCTTTAAAAGTGTTGTAGAGAACAGGCAATCCTATTTAAGTTTGAAAGAGAAAGGGCCTGCCTATATCACATGCAATTAAGCAGCCGTCAGGATGCATTGGAGTGAAGGAGGCTCAAAAAGGTGGTGTGGCCAGGGGGTGATGCTTTTATCCTCCACTAATTCAGAATATAAATAGAGAACCAACTGGGGGGAAAGAATAGGCATGCAGCTCTGCCGACAGCTCACCTAATAAAAGACAGCATGCAACGCTTTCAGAAACGTAACCTTCCACCCTTCCGGTTTAATTTTTTTTTTCTTCAGGAACGAATTGAGTGGGTTCATAATGGCCTCTTTTGGACATGACAGCTCTAAGCATGCAACGTATCCAGACTCGAACGTATTCTGTTGCTGAATGACTTTGATTTGCTTTCATGTCTCTTTCTTGTCTTTACCATGGGGATATGAGTCTGACCTCTGCTGTGGCTTGCTCTTGAGTGGAATGCCAATAAACCTTTCATTGCTTTGGGTTTGTCTCGCCAGAGCCCAACATGCAAGTCACTGGAGAGCCGTACCATCCAAATGAAGTGGTTCTGTGGTTTTCCTGTTTGGTTGCCATGGTGTGATCGATGTGGCAGTGGCAGAAATTAGATGTAGATCAAGGGTAGGGAAATTGCATTTGGGTTTCTCCTCTTTTAACTAATTTGGCCAAAATGTTGTTTCAAGTTGACTGACAGATGTTTTATGATACAAAAGGAAGAAATAAGAGGCAATTTTTATTTTATTTTGTGACTGTTCCAGTACCAGTATTAAAGCCTGTTTAAGTAAAAGACAAATAGGGGGCATAGGTGGCAAAGCGCATAGTGTTTTTTTTTTTTGTCATCACAATCGTCCCGAGTTCGAATCCGCCTTTTGCCAGACTCGTTCTTTTCCCTTTTCACATTTCATATCAAATCGGAAATGGTGCTGTAAATAGCATATCGCTAAGAAAATATACTATTTTCACTTGGTGTAAATAGCATCTAATTGTAATTGTGACTTAATTTCTCAAAATAAATTAATTTCGTAAATCCAGCTGTCATTATTCTCACATTTCTTTTGATTGTGACTTTGTGCGACGTTATTTTATTTTCTGACTTGTATCACAATTGTGATAACAGTTATTTTATTTTCTGTAATTATATCACAATTGGACTTTATTTTGAATTTTCTCACATTGTTTATATACATATTATTCTATCACTTTTAGGTTGAAATGGGATTCCATAAGAAAGAGACTGGCCAGCTGAGATTCCCAGAGGGCATTTCAAAGCTCTGCTCAGGCTCATTTGCATAAGGCATGTTTTTCTCTGGCACTCAGCATTTTAGCTTTGGCCTGCTGGCTGTGAATTCGCAAACGCATGTGAATATTTGCCTGTGCTGTTTTTGAAAATGAATCCTGTGATTTTGAAAAGATCATAGAGTCTGTGGATGGGGCGTGACCTGTAAGTACAGGTGTCAGAAAAATGCCAGTGCACTCAAAGTTAATTACGTTACAAATGATGTGATCGCACGCTTCGAAAAAAGCCACACGCATTCACGCCTCAAGCGCTGGCGAGGGGAGCATCGGAGTACAAATTACGGGTTGCATTTCTTCGTGTGTCTGTGTGGCTAAAGAGATGGATAACACATAGCATTTTTTTTCTTTTATGAGTACCATCCCACCGGTATCTATAGCAGAGAGTGACAGATAAGGTCAGGGATGGGTGTCTTTCTACAGAGATTCTGTCTGTACATGCCCCACATTCTGGAAGTGTACCATTTCACACTAGGACAGAAATGCTCTGACTGGGGCCTGCTGACAGAGCCCTCCATCCACCCATTTACCCCTCCCAAAAACAGTCTGGAATTCTGTTTCTGAGCTCCCCTTGTACACGTTAAGCTTTTAGGTTGCCGCAGTCTTCGCTAGAAGAGGTGGAGTCTCAAATGAACATCCACTGGGCAGAGTATGTGCCCATTTGACAATATGTAAAGCCTTGTGATATGCGCTTATGTGGCTTTGTCATTCGAAGTGCAGCAAGCAAATGGTCTTACTGATGAAATAAGTGTGAGTTGAAAGCTGATCCTGGCATTAAATGGAGTAACCCAGTCTCTCCACTTTCAGTCAGGCCATATGTTCCAGTGGAGAGGCCTGCCATGTAAACCAAGTATTTGTATTTGGGGTTTGAACACAATTCAGCTTGGCTCATTAGCAATAAGGAGTCAAGGGAAGCTCTTTCTAATTTTGTTCACCTGTGCCCTGAAGTATGACTGAATTTATTGGATTAACATCACACACTTTCAGACTACTTAAACAAGTGCACAAAACCCTGGATTTACCATCCCAAAGAAACTGCTAATTTGTTTTGACAGGTGTTCCAGTAGGAATATTCATCAGTCATTATCAGATGGGTCATTTCATCTGTATACATCTGTGGTCAGGTCTTTTCGCCTGCCCGTGTCAACAAGACACGGAACCCCCATGACATAGATGTGGCCCGGTGGCACCTCTTCTATATTAGAGAGGGATTTATGTCTTCAGGCTTGTAATGGTGCCACACATCTTTAATATAATATTAGGCTCACTTAAGCGGCAAGGATACTCCAGCTCAAACAGATTTGCTTGGCTCCCTATATTCTTCATGTGGGATCTGGCTGCTGATTTCATGGAAAAGACGTTGATTTATTTATTCGGGATGGTTACGTCAGTGGAAACTCACTGAAGCAATTTGAATATTTTCTTTATGTGGCGTTTTAATGTGTTTGGTGTATTTGCCACTGTGGTGAGAAGAAGATTTCTGCAAAAAATTAAATTAAGATGAAACATATTCTTTGGGAGGTTCTCTTTAACTGGTTTTGTATTGCAATCTGGATCTGGAGTTCTAAAACATCTATTTTTCCCCATAGTGATGTATGTTTTGTGGAGAATATGAACTGAACGTCAAAGTCTCTAAAAGAGAGCGTTTCTCAAGACAAAGAAGCACATTTATTATGGTATGGCTGGTTGCAGCTGTAATTAATTTTTCTCCCCCTCCCACCAAAGACCTGTAAAATGCTTTTACTGTGTCTGTTTCTCTGTTATTTGTCATATACCGAGTTGATCAAAGGCCAAATGTTTGACATCGCCCTTCCTCCATTATGCTGTCTTCGGAGATCTGCTTTTTTGCTTCTTTCATTAACCACACACTTAAAGGAATGGCCTGCAAACCTCTCCAGCGAGACCTCCCAGCTGACCGAGAGAGGCGAGGATGGCTTGCTTCAGCTGCTTCAACTCAAGCAAAAACGCCAGGAAGAATCTCCGCTCGAACACTGCCAAATTTGGTCAGAGCTGATTTCAGCCTTACCTGGCAATCTCAGCCGATTGTGCTTGCGTTTAAACAGCAGGGTAAGTAGCCGGAGAATGTCAAGGAGGTCTGAAGCTTTGACTGGGTTATGCTGCGCCAACTTTGCAGGTGGCTAATGAGTTGGGCCTTCATAAGAGAAAGCTAATCTCTCCCAAAGCCAAGCCGAGGAGGAGCTGAATGGAATTTGCTTAGCTCTGAATTCTGCGCCCTGTATGTTTAAGCCTGCTCGCTCTTTCTCTCCCACAGACATTGAGATGCTGCGCGGCACCCACCGAGAGTCACGTATGCCGCGGTGCGGGTCACCCATAACTCCGCCGTCGCTCTCAGACAGCGTGACTTTAGGGGCCTCTCTGCTTCTAGTATATTGGATTATGGAAAAATCATAAAACTTGCTTTAGCCCCCCTGCCTTGGCATTCAGAAGTAGTGATGTGTGCTTAGTTTGGAGATTAGAAAGTGTTTTGGGTGGGCTTTAAGGTGCGAGGCCCGGTGGATGGGGCTCTTGAGCGACGGCATGGTCGACTGCCATCAGCTGCAGCTGGATGTGGGTGTGTGTGAGACCGGTGTCACTGGAGAACCTGTTAATGTGAGCTGGCATGGTAAAGCAGCTTGGCAGCCTGGGGAACTAAAGTGGCCATGGCATCAATCTTTCAAAGTCTAAGTGCTCAAACTGTCTGCACAAGTTCACAGAAGAACAAATTACTTAACAACTACTGTCCTAACATTCTCTAAAATCTGGGTTTTTGTCCTAACCAGCTGCCGCTGGGCAGTTTTGTCAGTAGCCAGGTTTTTATTCATTGTTGCGTGCTGGGTCCAACTCTCATTGGTCCAAATTCCTGCTCCCCACAAGGCTTTGAAGACTGTGGGAGGCAGATTATTTTAATGACATTTACATGCATTAATAATGAATGAGATTGGCTTTGTCAGGTAACAGGACCCAGAAGCCCCTACTCTTTTTGGAGGGTTGGAGATTAGCGCAAAACTTGTTTTCATTGAAAGTCACTGCCATTTGCTCTGAAAACCACACTGTCAAAGCCTCTTTGCCATTCAGTATAGTGGTTAAACACTAACAATTCTCTGCTAAATATAGTCTGTTGCCTGTTGAAATTTTTCATAAAAGCCTCTAAGACGAAACAGAAATAAATGAAGCATTTTGGCTTTTAAAAAAAATACTACATAACCACAAGAATTTGGTTGTGTTAGTCTATGTCTTTAACAAACCACTAGATAACTCTGTCAGGATGGAGAACTTTGGCCTACAGGCGCGCATATGGCATGCGTTCCTATTTGGACAGTGGCATTTTTTTATGCTGGCTGGCATCACACTGTTGACAACCGCTGCCGCTCATGATTTGATTTGATTTTGGAGGTTTGCTCAGCTGTTCTAGCAGATAGAAAAGCTTCTGTTCCCTCAGCACAAGTCAAGCCTCTAGATACACACACAAACATAGTAAGTGCCAAAGAAAAAAAAAACTACCCAGGAACATCAATTGGATGTTTCAAGCACACGGCCTTGCATTTGAAAGAACTTTTTTCAAAGACTCCTCCCATTGGGGTAGTGTGACTACCAGGGCAAAGCTTTGGCTTGTATTGGTGGCTTTTGTTATGGAACTTATGTAGTCATTCAAATGTAGAAATGGGGCTGTTTCTGTTTGTGTTTTAATTCAGATATGTTTGTGTAGAAATGCTGTAAACATCTTCAGTAGGTATTAGCATCTTGTTTCGAGGCAATTTGGAGTTTCAGAGCTATTAGAAAGTCATTAAAAAGATAATTCATCCAAAAATGAAAATTCTGTCATTAGTCACATCATGTCGTTCCAAACCTGTAAGACCTTCGTTCTTCTTCAGAACACAAATTAAGATATTTTTGATGAAATCCAAGAGCTTTCTTGACCCTGCATAGACAGCAATGCAACTGACACGTTCAAGGTCCAGAAAGGTAGTAAGGACATCGTTAAAATAGTAATTTTATGAAGCTATGAGAATACTCTCTTGATCATGACTGATGCAGAAGTGAAGTTATTGTTGAATAAAGTAGTTAGGGCTGAAACCCTATTGTAATTCACGGATGAGTGATTTCCACGTAAAACTGATCGTGCAGACCAAACCGTAAGTTGTAGAGACTTAAAACTTGGAGGGATGGTGGTACACACCACCTACAACGTGACCGAGGCCCAACTGGCCTGACGGGGTGCTACAGTGATCAAAATTACGAAATCACAGGTAACCCCTAAACTGTCAGTCACAGGTTCAAGTGTCTTATGTCGTTGGAATCCTTGGCTAATGCCGGACAAAACGCGCTCCCCAGATTCAGGCAAAATTTTCGAGTATTTCGCATTTTTTGCAAAACCTACTTTTGCGAACTAGTCTTACGTTTTTTGCCCATTCGGAACCGAACCAGCGCAAAAAGATTTTCTGGACAGTGAATACCAATAATTATCAAAAAAAAAAAAATTGAACTTTTTCACTACGGCAAAAGGACTCAAAAACATTCAAAGGTAGCAGGATCACTTTTAGTAAAATGCCTATAACTCCTGAATGGAATGAGATATCTTTGCCAAACTTTTTGTGTTTTTTGGCAAAGATTGGTGCTATAAGAGGGGGAAAAAGAGAAATAGCTAGGCGAGCCTTTGTTCTATCAACATGAAAATCGATGTTCATGGTCTTGGTCCAAAGTGCCACAAGTGCGGGACATTTGTGTATCTCAAAAAATGACACGGTTAACGGAGGCCGATTGCAACGAAACTCGGTGGGCCTGTTTGACTCACAGCCCCAAAGGTCTTTGAGAATTTTGAAAGGAATTGGCCTCTGGGGGGCGGTATCACATTTTTTTTTAAAGAGCCTAAATGTTTGTACATTGTGCGGTTTTCCGCACAATGTGCAATATTTGTATCATATGATAGACAACTTTGCCTCTAGAACCACTGCTGTCAATTAAACAGTTTTTTTTAAATGATTGAGAAAATGTGAAAAACTTACTTTTGCAAGCTAGTCCTAGGTTTTTGCTCAGTCTGGAAAAGAACACTGCAGTGCAATTCTCTGGACTCTCTAGGTCAATAATTATCAAAAACATGTTGAAATTTACCCTTTGGGAAGCTATAACGGGGTCCAAATATACCCTAAAACCTAAACAAAACAAAACTTCACAAAACCCGCAGAGCACATGCGACAGGTAATTCTAAACAAGCGTGCAAAGTTTCTTTTTGCAGCTTCATAAAATTACAGTTGAACCTTAGATGTTGCATAGACTATTTTAACAATGTCCTTACTACCTTTCTGGGCCTTGAACGTCGTAGTTGCGTTGCTGATATAGGACTAATTTAAACTCTTGCATACTTAATACTGATAGGATTGAGATTTACTAAACTTCATCAGCTGAATCTTGTTTTAGTGACTGTAATCCAAAACAAAGATTCTTGTTTGAGCTTTCAGGCAGAGTAGCAAAGTTGCACATGGTTTTCCCCTTAGAAAAGGTGTTTGCGTGCGAGTCGGTTGGCACGGATGTCGTTTATGCGACTGCAGTGTATCCATCCACTCTGCAGTGATTAGGCAGAATGGTCCAGTGGCGTGAGAACAAACTGAAGCCACTTCAGTCAGATTCCACATTCTTGTTCTTACCGCATAATCAGTCGTCTGTTCCATCAGTGAGAACAAAATGTGCTCTGAAAGTGATTGAGCAAAGAGGAGCTACATTTGGGTACCCACTCTAAAACTGGTCACATCACACTAGTTTTGTTGGATTTTCTCACTCCCATGTGGGTGGACGGCTCTTGTTGATGGAGGCTCATGCGGTGCGCCTGATCACCTTCTGCCAAGACACTGTAGGGTTTGACACTCTGGATGAAGCGAAGTCCTGAGTGATTTTTAAAAAAAGAAATGTTTAAAATCCAAACCTCAAAATTCTGTGGCTAAGTAATCATTTCTCCCCCCGATGGGAATAATCAGCATGCAGAAATATGCAAACAGCTTCTGCAAAAACAGTCATCTATGTGTAGTTTCTATACGATCTCTGTATTCAAACAGCATGTTTTGCCAGATGATCCTAAAGGAAAAGTTCACCTAAAAATCAAAGTTCTTATTTACAGTACTCACTCATGTCATTTCTCTCTTTTTTTTTTGTGGAGTGAAACGAACAACGTATTTTTGTCCAATGAAAATCAACATGGTCCAATGTTGCATTTGGGTGCACATTCTAAAATTGGTCACATCACACTAGTTTTGTTGGCCTTCCTCGCTCACATGTGGGTGGAATCCTCTTGTTGATGGAGGCTCATGCGGTGTGCCTGACCACAGTCCTCTACAACTCTGTAGGCTTTGACACTGCAGCAAAGTCCTGGCTGATTTTAAAAAAAAGAAACGTTGCAAAACACAAACCTCAGAATTCTGTGGCTAAGTAATCATTTCTCTCCCGATGGGAATAATCAGCATACAGAAATATGCAAACAGCCTCTGCGGAAACAGCCATCTATGTGCAGTCGCTATGTAATCTCTATATTCAAACAGCCTGTCTTTTGCTATGTAAAACTTTCCAGATGATCACTCAAATGAGGGAAACTTCACTCAGGAGTTCAAATTCGCATTTAAATTTACTCACTTTTCTGTCATTCCAATTTTTTTTTAACTGTCTGTCTTGCTGTTTTTTTTTTCTTGTCGTTCACTTTTGTGTAGACTTTTTTTATTGTATGTTTTCAATTTGTATTTTTTGTTGTTTTTTTTTTTTTTTGTTTTGCTGTGTTTTTGTTGGGTTTTTAGTATTTAGTTTTTTTTTTTTCTTTTGTTTTGATGTGGTTTGTGTTTTTTTTTTTTTTTTTTTTTTTTTTTTTTTTTTTTGTTTAGTTTTGTCAGTTATATTTAAAAATATGTCTTCTCATGGTTTTTTGCCCCATTGACTCTTATTGTATAGACAAAATGTGTTTTCTAATCTTATGTTTTTAATTTGTATTTATTTTGTATGTTTCTTTTGTTTATTTGTTTTGTATTTTGGGTTTTTTTTTTTTTTCTTTTTTTTCCGTTTTTGTTTCGTTTTGATATGTTGTTTTTTGTGTTTTGTTTTGTTGTTTTTGTGTTGTATTTTTGTTTTTGTTTTAAATTTAGATTTTGTGCGTTTTGTTTTATGGTTTGTTTTATTTTGTATTTTTTTTGTTTGTTTTTGTTTTGTGTTTTTTATTTTGTTGTTGTTTTATATTTGGTGTTTTTGTTTTCTTTTATATTTTGTTTTGGTGTTTTGTTGTTTTTGTTTTGTATTTTGTCTCTTTTGTTTGTCTACAGAAGAGGAAAGTTATACAGGTTTGGTAAATGACACTGAAACAGGTGTGATGTTTCAGGACACCTGGTTCAGCGATGTCTGTCACATAATGGGATGTTTTGAGCGTCGTCCAGTAAAAATCAATTTAACGGTGTCGTTAAAGAAAAAACAAACCTCGCCTTGGACTCTTTGATAATTAAGATGCAACTGTCACAACCAATAAACTGTGAAGTGTTCTTACTGCTGACTCTCCAGTGACTTGGCTTCTGTACAGGCTCATTCTGTGGAGAACACGGAGCGAGCAAAGTCTCTATAGTGAGGGAATGGAAAGGGGGATTAGCCCTCGAGACCGTCTTTGTCTATGGAAACCTTGCATTTATGAATGGCTGACTCACTATTTAGCAGTGCCATCTGGTTTGATTTATGCTTGTTCTTGGCTCACGAGGGACTCTCATTTGCAATGAAGATGCACAAACAACTTTGCCATGGTGAAGGACGAGTTCTTGCGTGGTGCTCTGGTTTAAAAGGAATTATTTCAAGCTGACAGGGATCAGGGTTTTCATTTAGAAGCTGATCGCACATGTTATGAATGCAGCCTTGCCATTTTCGTCTTCCTGGACGAGGGATTGACAGAAACCAGACTATTCGTGATTCAGTCTAGATGTTATAAAACCCAGCGCAGTTGGAAAGAATGTGCCGGGTCATGACATTCTGATCTTAATCGTGCGGCCTGTTCCTCAGGAACTCATCTATCCTTACCTGTGAAGCTTGCGAGTTCGGCGGCGCTCGTTTCCAAGAGACTTTTGAGAGTCCAGGTGCTTGAGGTTTGGGTTAACCACCCCACATTACCACGTGGGTCAAAGGGGGTTCAGGGCGCATGAAAGTATGTGGTCTGGACCTTCACCACAGGCAGCAGTGGCGGCTTTTTGCTTGCCAAGAACCTCTGAGCCGCTGTCTCTGATAGCACTACATGGTAGAAAACACCGCTGTGTGGTTAGGAAGGGGGGCTGGATGCCTTAGTTTGCATGGAGGGGGGTTGAAAGCATAGTGAAATCATAAAAGTACAGATTTTGGATCACATTGAAGGACCCTGGTCCTGTCATCCATTAATCTGAAAATTGCACCTCTTTCATATGGGGCTATTTTTTGGCAGCTGTGTGTCAGGCTTGAAAGGTCCAATAGTAGCCTTTTTGTTTTGCTCCTTTGAACCTTCGAGACCTTTTTTTCTTAATAAGTCCCAAATATTATTCCCCCAGCTTAGCCCTGATTAGTACAGTAGAGGCTAATTTACTGGGTCATTTCCTCTAATCCCCAAAAACAATAAGAGCTGGGACGATGCTTGCTCCGGTGCTCATCTGTGACCCAGAAGAAAGCTTTCTTGTGTTCTTCAGCAATGCTGGTCTACAAAGGTATGGCGCTCAGCAGATGTGCGGAGAGCCTGAACGACATCTTAAAATAGCCTTAAGTTAGTGTGGTTCATCTTATAAAATTATGAAGTTGGTTCTAATTAAATTTTAGTTTCTCCAAGTATTTGGCTTGTTTTGTTTGTTTGTTTGTTTTTAATTTTGTTGGGTATTTATTTTTTCATTTTTTTTTTAATCTTATGTTTTTAATTTGTATTTTGTTGTTGTTGTTGTTGTTGTTGTTGTTTTTGTTGTGTTTTTGTTTTGTATTTAAATTTGTTTTTTTAGCTATGTGTTTTTGTTTTAATTTGTGTTCTTGTGTTGTTTTTGGTTGTTTTGTTGGTTTTGTTGTGGGTTTTTTTTGTTTTTGCTTTGCATTTTTGTTTTTTTTCTGTGTTTTTGTTTTGATTTTGAAGTTTTTGTTTTTTGTGTTTTTGTTTTGTATTTTGTGTTTTTGTTTTTGTTTTATTTTGTATTTGTTTTTGTGGTGCTTTGTATTTTGTATTTTGTCTTTAGTTTTTTGTGTTTGTTTTTTTTTTGTTTTGTTTTTTTGTTTTGTATTTTGTGGTTTTGTTTTTCTTTTATTTTGTATTTGTTTTTTTTTTTGTTTGTTTTGTTTTTTGTAGTTGTTTTTTTTGCTTTATATTTTGTCTTGTTTTTTAGTTTTTTGTGTTTGTTTTCTTTGTTGTATGTCTGTTTTTTGTGTTTTTAATTTGTTTGGTTTTTGTTGTTTTGTGATTTTTGTTTTGCATTTAGTTTTTTTCTGTTTTGTTTAGTTTTATTTTGTAGTTGTTTTTTTTTTTGTGCTTTATATTTTGTCTTGTTTTTTAAATTGTTTTTTGTTTTCTGTTTTTTTGCTGTTTTGTACTTGTTTTTGTAATTTGTGTTAGTTTTTTGTTTTGTTGTGTATTTCATGGTTTTGTTTTTTTGTATTGGGCTTGTTTTTGTTTACTTTTGTTTTGTATTTTTTTATTTCATTTTGTTGTGTTGTTTTTAGCTTTTGTTCGTTTGCTTGTTTTGTTTTGAGTTTTGTTTCGTTTTTTGTTTTTTTTAAACTCAGAATATAAAAAATAATTATTGGCTTAACAATATTATCCGGAATGTTAATATCTGTGTATCCCTAATTAGCACAGCATGGTCTAACAATGCTATCCTCTAGATTTGTTCAATGCAGGAGTATAACTTCAGTTCAATGTACTAATCTGGGTACTTTATCTCCAGATATTCATTGTGCTTCAATATAACCGCCTTGCATAATATTTAAAGCCAGTGAGTTGGAAGTACTTTTTGTTCTGCACATTACAAGCACATTATCCCAATAACAGTTTGACTAGGCCAGAGGAAGTCGCCAGGTTTTCCGCTAAAGGCTTCAGACACAAACATCACATCATTTTTGCATACCAGCCCAGTGCTGATTCAGTGTCAGAGAGTCATGGAAGTGTGGAAGCTTTGTTTCCCATTATTCATGGAAATGGAGGATAGCGGGTCTGTTTTTCGTAGGCAAGGGGTCAGTGGAGGACTCGCGCATCAGAGAGAAGCAAAGTAGCAGTTTATGTTCTTGCCAGTGCCACCAACTGGAACACATTTTCACAGTAATGAGGGTAATTAAAACAAAATTATAATTCACGACCCTTTTTCCCTCCAAGGAAGAAAATAGAAGAGCTATTGGGTTGACTGTATTCTAAAATTACAGTGCTG
Source organism: Labeo rohita (assembly GCF_022985175.1). NCBI lineage: Eukaryota > Metazoa > Chordata > Actinopteri > Cypriniformes > Cyprinidae > Labeo > Labeo rohita. The sequence goes on along the minus strand of NC_066892.1, from coordinate 15,015,519 downwards.
GAATGAGGGTGAATGTGTCATCTTTGAGGGCAGAGACAGTTTAATTCAGGGTTGCGTGAGGAACACATGATTGAGCTAAATAGCACGGTATTGGCTCTTCATTTTATATGTGGACTTTTTTTGGCTGCCGTTATTAATGTTAGTTTCAAACTGCTGGAGGCACATCACACAATAGTTCATCTTGTAGTGTCACATGCGAGAGGACTCATTTAGCGCTTTAAATTGAATACTGATGCTGAAATGTCAGTCTAATTTCCACCATCTAGACATAAAACAGATGATGGAAAGAAAGCTTATGTCTAAATTAACGTTTGAGAAACTTCTCTGTATATTTTCAAGAGGTTTTTATGAGATCTGGAAGTCATACTGTGTGTGTGCGTGTGTGTGCGCGCATATGCACATTCTGCTCTGACTGGACCTTGCCATCCCCAGCACCAGGGGTTTGTCTAAACAGCGCCAATGTTTGCACAGTGCTGTCAGGGTGACTGGACTGGCTATCCCTCATGCTGCCTCTCTGAAATCCATGGCTGTCCAAAAAAGCACTTAGAGCCCCATTTGAGAGGCAGCCCATCATCTGCACAATGATGGAGCAGGGCAAGCACATGGTTTTTCCGTTCAACAGCTCCTTCTTATCGGACATCACATGGTCCACTTCCTGAAAATGAAAATTGTCATTGTTTACTCACCCTAATGTCGTTCCAAATCAATATGACGTTACTTTTTAACATTGGTATCAGTCCATACAGCGACAGTTCTTAGTGATCACATCTGACAAGATTTAAAAAAAAAAAAAAAAAAAAGCACTGTAGAGGCAATGTATAAGTAGTTGTAAGCCATCGTATGGCTTTAAAAGTCATTAAATATATAGCTCAAGTCATATGGACTGATTTTATAGTGCTTTTTTTGTTGTTTTTGTACTACAGTTTTTCAATGTTCATGTTCAACAGCTGACGATAATATTCAGTAATGCAAAGTATCCAACTTTTCAAATTTTGCCATTTTAAATTAAAAACTGGTTTTAGCTTTTGCACAATTCATGGAAAGTAATTCCGAATTAAAGGTGATGAAACAAGAAACATTAACATTTTCGGCATTAAAGGACAAAATTGCTGAAAGTTTGCAAAAAAATTGCTGTTTTGTTTTTTTTGTTTTGAGTTCTGTGTTTTGTGCTTTTTGTACAGTTCTTTTACTATTTATTTATTCTTTATTCCTTCAGTCCTTTAATTCTTTTCATTTCCATTGCGTTTGCAACAACACCCATTTGGTTTTGTCCCACCACTGTCCAAGACATGGTTACATCCTTGCCTTCTCATAATATGATTTTGATTTACGTCACTAATTCATAAGGGATTTCCCATCTGTCAAACTGATTATTGTTTGTTTGAATATGGGAACACTTTGGCCTCAAGTTGATAGTGTAACCAGTGCTGACTCTAATTTACTCATTTATTTCTTGACTCTGAATGGTCTTTTTGTCACAAGTATTAAAATGACCTCTGAAGTTGGGTCATTTACATTTGTTTTTTTTGTTTTGTTGTTTTGTTTTTTGTTGTTGTTATGTGTGTGTTTTGGTTTTTTGTTTTGTTTGTTTTGTGGTGTTTTGTTTTTCGTTTTGTGCCCGCTAGAGTTTTTCGATGTTCATGTTCATAAACCGATGATAATATTCAATGATGCAAAATATCCCATTTTTAATAGCTATTAAAAAAGCTTTTATCTTTTGCACAATTCATGTGAGCTTATTCCTAATTAAATATTAATAAAGAAACATTAATAGAGCATTTTTGGCATAAAAATTTAAGGAAAATAAAAAATAAAAAATCATCATTTGCAGAAAGTTTGCAGTAAATTATAATTTTTTTTTTTAATATTTAAAACTTTAATTCTTTTATTTTATTTGCTTGATGCGTGCAGTAACACCCATTTAGTTTTGTCCCCACCAGTGTCCAAGACATAGTTGCGTCTCTGCTGTCTCATAATATGATTTTGATTTACATCACTAATTCCTAAGGGATTTCTCCTATGTCAAACTGAGTATTGTTAGTTTGAATATGTGGCCACATAATTTTGTAACGAGAATGAAATTACTATTGAAGTTGGGTCATTTTTTGTTTTGTTTGGTTTTTGTTTGTATTTTGTATGTTTTTAGTTTTGTTTTTGTTTTCTTTAGTTTTTGTTTGTATTTTTGTTTTTCGTTTTATGTTTTGAGTTCTAGGTAAATGACAAGCCGCTAGAGTTTCTCAATTTTCATGTTCAACAACCAACAATAATATTCAGTGTTGTAAAATATCCAATTTTTGGTTGTCAGATTTTGCCATTTTAAATTTAAAACAGCTTTTATCTTTTGCACAATTCAAGTTTGCACAAAGCAATTCATAATTCAGTCTGATTAAACAAGAAACATTAATAGAGACATTTTCGGCGTTAAAAAGAGTTTTTGAGAAAAAGGAAAAATTAAAAATCATTATTTGCATAAAGTTTGCAGTAAATTGGAGTTTTTTGACTATTTAAATCCTTTCATTCTTTTATTTTAATTTACGTTAAATTTGTAACAACACCTATTTGGTTTTGTCCCCACCAATGTCCAAGACATGGTTTTGTCCTTGCTCTCTCATAATATGATTTTGATTTACGTCACTAATTCAAAGGGATTCCCCATCTGTCAAAGTGAGTATTGTTAGTTTGAATATGTGAACACTTTGGCCTCGAGTTGACAGTGTTACAACCAGTGCTGACTCTAATTTACTCATTTATTTCTTGACTCTCACTGGTCTTTTTGTCACAAGTATGAAATGACTGTTGAAGTCAGGTCATTTACATTGCCAAGCAAAATTATCAGACCTAATGAATGGCATGCGACGAGGCCCAGGTGCATAAATGGCCATACTGTTTAACACCTCATTGATCGGAGACAAAGATCAGCATGGGGCCACAAGCAATATGGTCCTCCATAAGGTTTATACAATAAACTTGCAGAAAAAATTGGACGGGTGTATCAATCAAACCCAGTTTAATGCATGCAGCCAATCGACAGGAAAATTAAAATGTGAAAAATGACTTTACATCATGCATTAGTACAACAACTACAAGACTTAAACCCAAAACATGGGTTTTGGGAAATGAAGCATGTCTATGGAATATGAAACATTTAAGTCATCTAAGTGCTTGTGTAGAGCGAATGCCATGCCATGCCATGTAAAGGGGTCAGTGTGTAAATCTGCACGGCACAAGGGTTAATGTAGCGGAACCCTCTCCCCCATAGTGCCTTCGCTGGCTTCGTAATTCCCACCGGGTGTCCGCTAGGGGTCACAAGCTTTGGGCCTTCTGACTGACAACCTTGCCATAAAACGTGATTGGCTGGGTGTGGGACGGTGCAGCTCTTAATAGCCAATCGCAAGGCTTCAATGGTACTGAAGGAGTGTGACTGATTAGAGAGAAAGAGCTGGCTTGTGTGCACACACGGAGAGAGACACTCAGGCCTTTCTGACTTCAAGAAAGTGTCTGTAAATATGAGTTCAGGACTGAAGTAAAGATATCGGGTGTATGATGCCACATGTGACACTACTAAGCTAAGAACTTAACAGGTAGAGTGTTTTAAAGTTCATTACGTTGCAATTTTATCAAGAACTTTTGAGCTATGTATCTTTTTGTATGTTTATTTTAGTGGGCGGACATCCTGGAAGTAAGCTAGAAGTTTAAAGCATGTGCTGATGCCTTAAAAAGGGTGTTTTATGTTTATTTTCAGTGCAAGGTTTGAGATTTTCTATGGTCTGTTGCTGTTGTGTGAAAAATTGATGACACTGAGCTTAAAAACAGATGCATATGATTTATTAGAGGTCGCAGGCGAAGATCTGGAGTTGTCATTTGTCTTGCGAAGGAAGGAAAAGTGGTTCTTTTTAGTCTCTCCAGTTTCTGTTAACCATAGTAATATTTGTTTTGACCTTTTCCGAAAATCCCGAAGCATTAACATCTCTTTGCTCTTTTCTAAACAGATTACGTTGTGAGGATTCCAGACTTCTGATTTGTCTTCACACGCCCCGGTGCCCAGTCCCATGATGCAGCTGGTGAGCCTGGCTTGGATGATGGTCCTGGCCGCCCCACTGGTCTGCTTTGGCTTCACCACCCGTGGTCAGGGCCTGCGTGGGCGGGTTCAAGGTGACCGACGGAACATCAGACCTAACATCATACTCATCATGACAGATGACCAGGATGTGGAGTTGGGTGAGTATACCAGATGCAATTCATCTTTAATGGCCCATCTGTTTTGCAGACGAATGAGGTGGAGATCTCTCTTGAGGCTTTGTCAGTGTTCGGCATGCAATAGTTATGAATCAGCAAGTAGTCTGGAAAGTTACTGTAGAGATCCGCAGAAAGTGATATTTGGAGAAACATGGGAATGGAACTGTACAACAAACTTTTTTTTTCTTAATTCTCCTCACTGATTTGGGTGTTTAATTTTGCAATCTTCACTTCAATATTTGTGAGATTGATGTCTTAAGGAATTACTTTACTTACTTAAGGTTTAGTTCACTTCCAGAATAAAAAATTCCTGATTTACTCGTCCCAGTTTCATCCAAGAAGTTCATGTCTTTCTTTCTTCAGTCAAAAAGAAATTAAGGTTTTTGAGTAAAACAGCTTTTTCTCTGTATAGTGGACTTAAATGCTGGCCAACGAGTTGAAGGTCCAAACTGCAGTTTCAATACAGCTTCAAATGGCTCTTCACAATCCCAGCCGAGGAATAAGGGTCTTATCTAGTGAAACGATTGGTCATTTTCCAAAAAAAATTGCAATTTATATACTTTTCAACCACAAATGCTAATCTTGGACCAGCTCTGCGATGTGCATCTACAACTTTGCATTAGATCATCATGTTGAAACGGTCACATGTACTTCGGGTCAAAAAGGTATGGGAGGGTGAAAATCTCATTTTCTCCTCCAACTTCAAAATCGCCTGACATCGTTGTTTTACCTCTTTTTGTAAAAGGCATTTGACATTCGCTTTGTAAACACTGGGTCGAGCTGGTGCAAGATGAGCATTTGTGGTTAAAAATATACACATTTTTTTTTTTTTTTTTTTTTTTTAAATTATGATACTTTTGCTAAATAAGACCCTAACTCCTTGGCCGGGATTGTGTAAAGACCTTTGAAACTGCACTGAAACTGCAATTTGGACCTTCAGCCTGTTTATCCCCATTGAAGTCCACTATATGGAAAAAAACCCTGGAATGTTTTCCTCAAAAACCTTAATTTCTTTTTGACTGAAGAAAGAAAGGCATGATCATCTTGAATGACATGGGGGTAAATAATAGGAATTTTTACAAGCTGTGGAAGCTTGCAAGGAAGTGAACAAATCCTTTAAATCTAGATACATTTATCTAATAATCAAAATGATGAAAAAAGTATGAAAATCAGTCGTTTTTATTTAAAACAAGAAAATTATCCTTCACTGGGGTAAGAAAAGTAATGTTCTTTTCCATTTGGATTGTGTATTTTTCTTGCCCTGTTGGTAGATATTTCTTTCTTGTTTTAGGCATGAATTCATCCCTTTTTTGTTGTTGGTTTTTTTTTTTGTTTTGTTTTGTTTTTTGAAAACAAGACTTAATTTTGCTTCTCAAGGAACTCATTTTAAATTCTAAATGTTTACATATCAGTTCTGGAAAACAAATACAAAAAGAATTGCTTGCAGTACTCTACTGCAAAGACCATCTTAGGCCAGCTTTAATTTCTATACTGGTCCACGTTGGTTTAAGGTAGCACTAGTCTTGCTGGTGGATCACCATAACCAAACTTGGCCAACATAATGCCTGACGAATGTCTGAAATGTTCAGTCCTGTTCTTGGAGGGTCATGTTCCTGCAGAATTTGGCTGACACACATCTACCTGGTAATCCTGAAGACCTTGATTAGCTGGTTCAGTGTTTATTTAGGGCAGGGGTGACCAAACTGTTCTGGAGGGCCGATGTCCTGCAGAGTTTAGCTCCAACTTGCTTCAACACACCTGCCTGGAAGTTTCTAGTATGCCTAGTAAGAGCTTGATTAGTTGGTTCAGGTGTGCCTAATGGGGGTTGAAGCTAAACTTTGCAGGACACCGGCCCTCCAGGACAGAGTTTGGGCACCCCTGATTTAGGGTTTTAGGTAAACCAAGACAATCTTGCTGGTTAAACTAGTTAAAACACCTTGTAGGATCATCAGCATTGAAATGGTGACAGTAGGCTTCTTGTCTTTTGTAGGAGATCTGTTTAAGTTTAAGTTGTTCATTATTAACTCAGCCTTGGAAAGAAAAGCCTTGAGCCTTCTCGGACTTCAGTCCTAGGAACATTAGCTTGCTTGCTTGTTAGTCTTCTCAATCTGCCACCCAAGTCTCTCTTGGTATCTGTCCCATATGGTAAGCCTAACTGTTGTCACTGGATCAGGTTCCTTCCTCTGAGAGCATAACATCCAATAGGTCTCAATCTCAGACTGTCATCACAGGTTTGACTTATTTCCTCTTTTAATATTTAATGGCTTCCCTCAGACATCCGAGAGGCTAAGGGCCTTAGTCCTGGAACCACAGCCAGTTGTTGCACTGCCACAGAACTACAGGGATCCTTCTCCACATCGAACACTTTTAGGGGCTACTTTGACAGCTTGTATATTAAGACATGTTGAGGTTTGAACTACTTACACTGATTTACTTAACATGTATTTATCTTGCTTGGTCTGTCAGGCTCGTTGCAGGTGATGAACAAAACTCGCAAGATCATGGAGGACGGTGGAACTTCATTCACAAATGCGTTTGTAACTACGCCCATGTGCTGTCCGTCACGCTCTTCCATGCTGACTGGGAAGTATGTCCACAACCACAATACGTACACCAACAACGAGAACTGTTCATCGCCTTCCTGGCAAGCTCAGCATGAGCCACGCTCCTTCGCCGTTTATCTTAACAACACTGGATACCGAACAGGTAAGAAACCAAACAGAGTTGATTCCATCTTTCTTCATGTCTTGTATCATAGATGTTGTTCACTTGCCTATACAGTAAAGGCAAAAAATGATATATTTAGTGATACAACCGTTTCCCGCTTTATCCCTAAATGTCAGTTTCAAGTGTATTTGTCTGACAGCGTTGTGCAACTTCACTGGAATTTTGCTTTCACATTTGTTCCTAGAGGTCAAATAAAAAGTTTTACAGGAATTTTCAATTTGTCTGGTTTGTGGAAGCTAAACGTGGAGCTGAACGTGCCAGTAGCCCAGTTCTGTGTTTCTTGAGTGGCAGCACGTTCTGACGCTGAATACAGGGGTTCAGGCCTCACCACTGCTTGTGGTTTCCAGCTGATGTGTTAGTCTACAATTAACTCTCCAGGGCAGACTGGCTGCTTGCCCGGCTCTTTTGGAAGATGTTTTGGCTTAGCTTAGAGGGGGGAAAAGGGTTGAGGAGACATGTATACAATGCAGAGACAGACATTTACAGGTACTGTTCAAAGGCAGTGTTTTGAGACGCTTGTCGTAAGTGATAATTTTAGTCTTTGTGTCTATATCGCTGAACACGGATTCAAGTTTACACGTTTTTCTTTATTTTCTCCCACAGCTTTCTTTGGGAAGTACCTGAATGAGTACAACGGCAGCTATATCCCACCTGGGTGGCGCGAATGGGTGGGTCTGATCAAAAATTCCCGTTTCTATAATTACACCGTCTGTCGGAATGGGAACAAGGAGAAGCACGGCGCGGATTACGCAAAGGTATGTGCGCCCGGTCACATAAGTTCACAGTCCCGTCATCATGCCAAAAACATCTTTTAAACTCATTTTATTTAGTTTATGTTCAATTGTATGGTCTGTTCACGACTAATTTCAGGCCTCTAATTACATATAAAATTTAGGTTGGTTGACTGCACAAGGAATGTGGTTAGATTAAAGAGGGGATGGGAAGTTACATTGGTGTCTTGTGTATCATCAGGTGGTTACACTGAATAAAACTTGGTAGGAAAAAAAAGGCAGTGTCCTTGGGGCAAAGTTCCTTTTGGAAACAACTACTGTTCTGCTCATTTGAAAGGTCGGACATTTGGACTATGTTCAGACTGGCATACTTAGTATTTCTGCAGTCATCGGATGCCCATTTACAAAAGCTGATATAATTCTTTAGGGTTTTACTGAAAAGTCTATAACATACTTTGGTTAAAATTTCTCAATGGTAGTGTAAAACAATACCCTTTTTACCTGGTTAAAACAGCCCTGTTCACAGCGAGACGTTTCGGTGCATGTCCCTTTAAATGCTAATGAGCTCTGCTCACCCCGCCCCTCTTGGTTCAAGAGACTGTAAACTTTAGCTGCGGAACTTGCTAACTAGCACATTATTAGGAAAGGTGATTTGCAAAGATTCATAAAAACCCTTATACTCACTTCTTCTGTAGGTGAAGCTGGATAACGAATGAGTCACACAAACGTTTAGGTAGATCGGTGAGCGCATTCCCTTCAAAAACAAAAGTAACGTTAATCCACCACGTCTTCAGTGGCTCACTCTGTCTAAGATGAGTAAATGATGACTGTTATGTACATTATTACATCCAACAACAGAACACCTCAATCGCTCAATCAGAGACATTCTTGTCTACCCCTTGTATTGAAACAATGGCGGACCGTTTGCTTACTCAAGGTGGGTCAAAGGTAAGATGGTTGTGTCAATCAACAATCATAGGAGTGGCCTGTGCAGAACTACGTCATTCTGCCAGGAATCTCAGAACAGCAACAAGTGATTATTATTGTGGGGGTTTAAAAAAAACAGCACTGGGTGGATTTTTTTTTATCATTATAGGGTGGATGTGTACACACAACGGCAACACATAAATATGTTCAAACAACATGTAAAGGTGAATTTTGTATCTAATAACCCCTTATGAGGTCATGAGGTCAACAGTTTGGCACATTTAATAACGTATGAAAAATAAAATATAACAAGCAGTATGCAAAGTACATAATACTATACTATTACTACACAATACTAACTAGGGCTGGGTTTTGACACAAATTTCACGATTCAATTTGATTCTGATTCACAAGCTTGCAATTGATATATTTTTGGATGTATATCAGGTACGTATGCCAAATTTTCTCTAGGAAAAAAACTAAGGCTCCAATATACATGAGTCAGTTGGTATTACATTACCATAATATTGAAAGTTAAAATTAACTGATTTGTATACAAACGCTTTTTTTGTTGTTGTCGTGGAATATAAAAATTTAAATGGTGGGTGTCATAAAAACTTGACACATATTCAAACATTAAATGAAACATTGGAGAACAGTAAAAAATATAATGTCATATGGTGCATATATTTAGCAAAATGCTCCCCTTTTTTAGCTGACTAACGAGTTTATGGTCACCAACTGTTTTTCTCTGTGACCTTACATGACATCTGTTTACAAGCTGCTATTATACGTCTTTCTGCGGTTCAAACCCTGCCCTGGTGAAAAAACCAGCATATGCTGGTAGGTATGTTTTGATGCTGGGATGCTGGTTAGGTGGGTTTTGATGCTGGTTTAAGCTGGTCCTTTGCTGGTTCATGCTGGTCCCTGACCAGCAACATGACCAGCAAAAACCAGCTAAGGACCAGCTTAAACCAGCATCAAAACATATCTAACCAGCATCCCAGCATCAAAACATACCTACCAGCATATGCTGGTTTTTTCACCAGGGTGATTGAGCGAATACATGAGACAGGATACAGATTTCGGTGAGCTGTACTCCTTCTTTTAACATACTGTCGGATGTTTATTCATCTTTATTCCGTTCTGAAACTGGTATTAAAACGGAGGAGATGGTCCATTATCTTGCGCTTCGCGCTTTCCGCTTTCGTTTCTCTAGAACTGAAGCACTACAAGCGATCTGTCACTCCACATTAACATAGCACCAAAACGGCATTTATTGTTTGAATACTGTAATAAAATTGACAAAATTTTAAATCTAAGACTTCGTTTCATATCAAAAGTAACGAAGCTCAAAGCTTATTGCGATTTATTGGATGGGATGTGCGCTGCAATATTACGTTCATTACTGGAAACCAGGCTAGACTAATCGATACTTGGTTTACAGTAAGTTTCACTGTATGGCTAAATGTGAAGTGATAGTGACTTTTGCCATCCTTGCTCACCGTTAATATGAACAGAGTGATAAAATCAAAGTTTAAAGAGTTTAGTTTGACATGGCCACCTTCCATCTCTGTTTTGGAGCTGCTGTCAAAACAAACTTTTGGAGTCTCTCATTGCTGTCTCTCAGGTAGCATTTTTTGAGGGAATGTGGAATTTGTGCTGAGGTTTCATGGTTTGGGCATAAATTGGTCTGAGAGATGAGCAAATAAATGTTTGGACTGTTACTCGGACGTCAGTAACCTGCTTGTTGAATTGGATGAAGGTGTTAAGTTACCCACATGTGGAGAGGCACAAGAGGCTGAAGGTTTCTCCATGAGGTTTGCAGAAACTTTGTGGCTAGGTGTTCAAGTGGTTCCTGGAAACCTTAGGAGCGTTTATGTTCCTGTTTAAATGTTGAGATTTAATGCTAACAATGATTCAGTAGGTAGGCAAGAGCTATGAAGATTTAGAAGAACATCTTGGCTAGAAATGCTTCCCTAAATTTTGTACCTTTTAAGTCAGCAAGCAAATCAATACTTCTTCAGTCCAAGCTCTTTAATGTATTAGGTACATTTCAATTCTTTTTCACTGAAACGTTCAAGATGATTCCGTATAGTTTTCCAATGTAAACAAACATGCTGGTTCAATTAGTTGTATAACAGGGACCCTGACATGACATGGATATGTTTTTTTTTTTCTGTAATGCTGAGGAGCAAGGTCCACTGAGCACGTCTCTAAACAATAACTTCCATAAGACTTTTACTCCCACAGATGCCGGTAGCTGCATGTTTTAGCGATGGGGAGGGTGGGGGTAGGGTGGAGACTTTCCCACAACCAGCTCAGACCAGGAGCACTGCCATCAAAAGGCTTACGGCTTCAGCATCACGTGATTTTTACCCCCAAGCCCTTGTGCGCATTCCTGCTGCTGCCTCATAGCAGTAAGATTGAGACCTCAGTGTTGTCATAACACCAGACTCACGGAGGGCTGCGACCCTCTGTTAACATTGAGTGAAGCCGTCAACGCCCTTGTCGTGTTCAATACAGAGTTGTGAGCATCATAGCAATAGTTCTGTTGTTGTGTGTAATGTCGGTTTCATATAGTGGCAACACTTTACAGTAAGGTGACATTTGTTAACATTAGTTAATGTATTAACTAACATGCATGAACAATGAACAATACATTTATTACACTATTTATTAATCTTTGTTAATGTTAGTTGATAAAAATAGTCGTTCATTATTTGTTCATGTTAGTTCACAGTCAGTTAACTGATGTTAACAAACACAACTTTTGATTTTATTAATGCATTAGTAAATGCTGAAATTAACATTAAATGTCGTTTAGTGTAACCAAGTAAAAAGTAAAATTTTTCTTATTCTTAACACAGTATACACATTGAACACATAATTATATTTTTAAATGTATATTAATATATTTATATTTAAATATATATTTCCAATAAATAAGATTTTTTTCTTTTAATGAGACTTTTTTATATTCCAAATATGAATTCATGAACGTTTTTAGGAAGTTGTACCACATGATATTTTACATCCAGAAGTAACTTTTTTTTTGTTTGTTTAAAAAAAAAAAAAAAAAAAAAAAAAAAAAAAATTGTTAAAATATCTTACATTTTCCTCCAAATTTTCCCCAAGATTTATTTTTTTTTTATTTTTTTTTTTTTAACAAATATGAATTCATGAATCTTTTAGGAAGTTGTAACACATGATATTTTACATCCAGAACTAACCAACTAAAAATTAAATAAAATGAAATAAATAAATATATTATTTCAATTATTATATAAATAAAATTAAAAATTATTAAATAAATTATTTATTACCTATATAAAATTGTAAAATGATAAAAAATTGTTTTAATACTAATACTGTAATTTAATATTAATATTTTAAAATTTCTGTATTTATCAGATTTGCAGTTTTAAGGGTCTTCTGATCTAATAATCATTATTCATTTGTTTGTTTGTTTTTGGTTTTTTCCTCCTTGCATGTTGACCAAAGTTGTTTTTTGTTTTTTTTTTCCTTTAAGAAAATGTGAACGAGCTGTGAGACGCTTTTGTTAAAATATTTCCAAGAAATAATAAGACTGTCAAACCACTTGCCCAAGATTTTTTTTTCTTTTAATGAGGCTCTTTTTTTTTTTTCTTCTTTTTTTTGATTATTGAAATCAGGACAGTTATTTTGTCTTGACCTGACCTTGACCTGATCAAATTTAATTTTAATTTATAAATGAAAAGTATACTTATCAAAGAATTTGTGTATTTAATTCAAATTAGATGAATTGCAATTTAATTTTTTAACGATAATTCATTTTTTTTTTATGTTCATAAACAAATTTTAAAAATTCAAATAAAAATACAAATGAATATAAAATAATTAAAATAAATCAGAATGTATAGATAGACGGGGAAAAAATCGTATTGACCATTGCATTATTTGTTCAAGCTGTGAAAGAAAGCATATCCATGTGGAGAGCATTCACTTTATACTATATGCATGATTTTTTTTTCTTCCTGTTCCAGGACTACTTCACTGATCTGATTACGAACGACAGCATCAACTACTTCCAAATGTCCAAGCGCATGTACCCGCATCGGCCGGTGATGATGGTGATCAGTCATGCAGCACCTCACGGCCCGGAGGATTCAGCCCCGCAGTACTCGGAGCTCTTCCCAAACGCTTCCCAGCACATGTGAGTGACTCCCTGAACATTCAGTTAAACTCTGCTAGAGCGACAACGATGAACTCCACTGAACCCAGTCTATCCTGTGCGAGAGCCAAATCCCTGCTGGCGTTTGAATTGTTGAGTCTAGATATTTTTATTGTTCTGTATGTATTTATAATAGGATATTTCAAGGGACACATTTTTGTAAGAACAGTAGCATTCCAAGTAGATCATTTTCCTATAAATTTTAAACCATTATAATTTAGCTTGCAGGTAAATATAAGTTTGTAGCTTTAGGAATTTTTGTGGCCTCATATATTTGGACGTGCCATTAAAATTAGACTCCTCACACATGACACTACCACCATGAAACTAAAGTGATTTATCATCCAAGTAACGTTCTGGCACATGCCAAGTAAGATGATGGGGGATGAGATTTTTATGGTCCTCACTCGGGTGCCAAGACCTTGATGGGTTCACTGCACTATCATCAGTTTCGTGGCTAGGTTCCTATTCCACAAACAGTGCTGTGGCAACAGGCCATCCATCTCCAAGTCCTTAACATCCCAGGCATGTCAGGATTCTGGTCAGGGCGACATCGCACTTTTGTCCCTCGGGCCTATCTGTCTTCCTACACAACATTCTGGCTCTTCTCATATCAATCATGCCTTTCACTATGTAGGTTTGGGGAATGCTTTGTCTTAGAAGACCCTTTTGTGTTATTAATATCTTTTTAAGTGGATGGGCTCTGAATGGATCACACTTGGATACCCCAAGGTTCACATCGGCTGGCAAGTCGCTCTGGTGCCGAAAGGGTTGCCTGGCAAGTTGTGCCAAATGAACAGGGAAACAGATGGCAGGCGCAGGTTGCATTCTGGAGTGATGCAGCAGGGTTTCAGACACTTTTTGGGGTTTATTATTTATCAGCGGCGTAATAAAGAACAAAAGCGCACGCATCCAAAAAACAGAAATAAGGTGCTCAACCAAAAATAGAAAGGTAAATATAAAAATAAAAAATATCGCTTCAAGGACATTACTAACTTTGTTTGTTTGTTTGTTTACAACAAACGTTTATTTTACGTATTTGTTTTAAATATTTATATATTTATATTTTACTACAGGTATTATATTTATTTAATTAATGAATATTTATTTACTTTTATATTATATATATATATATATTTTTATAAAATTAATACATTTAATGTATATTTTTATTTTTACTTTGTCAGTATGTTTTATTTTATTTATACTTTATAATTTAAATATTTATATTTTACTTTATTATATACTTTTTATTACTTTAACTATATATATATTTTTTATTTTGAATGTTTATTTTACGTGTTTGTATTACACGTTTATTTATTTTCTTCTAGTTATATGTAATTAATAATAAATATTTAAATATTATTAAAAATACATTTTTATTTACTTTTATATTTTTTATTCTTTTATATTTTACTATTTTACTAATTATAAGTAACTATATTTTAGTAAAGCATGAATACATTTAATTTATATTTTATTTAGTATATTTTTATAGACTGTACCTTGTCAGTATTTATGAATAAATTTATCCATAGGTTAAATATTTATATTTTACTTTATTATATTTTTGCTTATTTTATTTTTTTCTGTTCTTATGTGTTTTTTTTTTTTTTTTATTTGCGCATTTATTTGTATTACATATTTATATTCTACTACAGTTATAATATGTAATTAATAATTTAATAAATAAATGTTTACTTTTATATTTTGTATTTATTTATATTTTACTAAAGTGTATAAATGCAAAATGTAATTTGTTTTTATTTATTTTATAGACTACTTTGTCTGTTTGTTATATTTTATTTATAATTTGCTGAAGGAGTTTAATATGAATAAACTGATACATATTTTAAATATTTATATTTAAATATTAATGCTTTAGTATGTTTATTCCTTTAATTTAACTTATTTACTTATGTATTTACTTTTGTTTATTTTGCGTGTTTATTTTAATATTAAATTTGCATATTCTTTTATATTCTACAATAGTTATGTGCTTAATAATGATAAATACATACATAAATATTTATTAATTAGTTATTTCACTGAATTAAAATAAATTAATAAATTTAATTTATATATTTTATATTTTTATTTTATAGGCTATTCTTTGTATTTTTTATATTTTATTTATATTTATTGAAGAAGTAAAATATTAATAATTTAATACATAATTTAAACTTTTGATACTTTTGGTACTATTATATTTTTATTTAATTTATTTATTTTAGAAACTATACTTTCTTTAATGTTAATAGAAATAATAATAGAATAATAGAATAGTATCATAATAAAAATAATAGAATAGAAGATCGTACTAGGTAACCATGCTAGAGTCATCATCTAAAAGTTCAATAAAGCTGTTTTTCGTGCTAGTTTGGAAGAAAAGTTGTGTAAGCCTGTCAGCTTTTTAAAGTGGTAATTGATACCAATAATCTTTTATTTTATTTTATTTTATTTTATTTTATTTTATTTTATTTTATTTTATTTTATTTAAAAAAAAAAAAAAAGAGTGCTGAGAGAGATTTATGAAACTCTTGATGGTTCTTGTGGTAATTCCTAACAGAAACTACACAAGAGTATTTCATCTCAAAGACAAACATTCTCTACCCTCCTTTGTGACAGGTGTCGAATCTGGACTAATTCCATCCTTTGACCTCCAAATTCCAAATTTGCTCTACCTATGCGAAAAGCCAGGTTTCTTTTGTGCGGTATATTAGCGTGCCTCAGTAGCTGGGTGAAGAGTTCAGCGAGCGGACAAAGGCGGACCGAGGAGGAGAGGGCAGAAGCCGTCCACTCAGACAGAATGGAGCTTTCCTGTGGCCATCACTCATTATGACACCAGGCACAAGAGCCTGGTCTGGAAAGCGAAGGAAGGCCGTGTCTTTCAGCTGTGGAGAGAGGCCAACTGCAGTCAACAGGTGGCCATCTCGTAGCCTTAGCTCCACAAACAAGTCCGCAGCCTCCTGTTTACCCAGCTTTTTATTCTCCACTTCAAATGCAAATGACTTATAGCCCTGTCGTTGCTGGACTTATTACAAACTTTATTTTGGGCCCGAAGGCTGGGGAAGCTATTATTTTTCTTACGCATGTGCCAACCCTCAAACGATTAAACGCTGCCAAGAAACCCTGAGACTCTCAGCATGGTGTGAGGAGAGATGGAGAGCGAGCCCAAGATAAACACCTAGCGAGGAGAATTAGTACGTTTCCGTAGACGGGGAGGGCGACTGCTCTATTATTGATGCTTGTCAAGTATGTTATACAACAGGCAACTCCAACAACCGCAAGTGCTTGTGAAATGGCAGACAGGTGCATGTTTTCCTCACAGTAGCGTGTTGTGCTTATTCACGCAGAACTCCCAGCTATAACTACGCGCCGAACATGGATAAGCACTGGATCATGCAGTACACCGGCCCCATGAAGCCCATTCACATGGAGTTCACCAACTACCTGCACAGGAAGAGGCTCCAGACGCTGATGTCTGTAGATGACTCTGTGGAAAAGGTCAGTGGTTTACGCGTTCCTTCTTCAAATTCTGGATTTTTAACAGACTTTGTTTATGAATGGAAAGGAAATGTGTGGGTTTGCTTTGCGTTACAGATATATAATGTCCTGGTCGACACAGGGGAGCTGGATAATACCTATATCATTTACACAGCTGATCATGGTTACCACATTGGACAGTTTGGCCTGGTCAAGGGGAAGTCCATGCCCTACGATTTTGACATCAGAGTGCCGTTTTTTGTCAGAGGTCCAAATGTGGAACCAGGGGCGAGGTAAAAGCAACTTCTGTTTGAAAAGCATGTATGTTTCTGTATTAAAATTTAATACACTAATTATAAAAAAAAAAAAAAAGAAAATAAATAATTAATAAAAATGTATTAAATTATTTATATTATTTAAAATAATTATATATATGAATATATTTATATACAAGTTATGTATTTGAATATTAACATTTTTATATAGGAGCATTATATTATAGTATAATGCACATTTTGCAATTTTCGCACATTAAAATATATTCATTTATATATTTTTGTATTTATACAAATTAATTATTTAGATATTTATTCAAATTAAATACTCTTTTTAAAAATAAAAATTGATGACATTTTTTATATATATTTTTATATATTTTATATATATATATATATATATATATATGTGTGTATATATATATATATATATATATATATACATATACATATACATATATATATATATATATATATATATATATATATATATATATATATATATATAAAAAAAATATATAAAAATATATATAAAAAAAGTCATCAATTTTTATTTTAAAAAGAGTATTTATATATATATATATATATATATATATATATATATATATATATATATATATATATATATATATATATATATATATATATATATATATATATATATATTATATATATATATATATATATATATATATATATATATATATATATGTATATATATATATGTAGTGTAATGCACATATGCAATTTCATACTTTTATTAAATTTGAGATGTGAATATTAGTTAATCAGTATATTTTTATTTACTAGCATTACATTATAGTGTTATGCACATTTTTTTATTTTCACACAAATATATAAATTAATATATTTTAATATTTTATGTATATATATTTATTTGTATATTTAGATATTTATTCAAATTAAATACTCTGTTTACAAAAATATAAATGAATTAAATTATACACAAAATTTTTATATATATTAAATTATATATTTGTATGTTTTTATATCAATTTATATATTGATTTATATTTATGTTGTATGTATTTATATTAATTTAAATATTTAGATATTTGTTAAAATTAAATAACCTATTTAACAAATAAAAATGTATTAAATTTACACATAAATGATAATATATTAAATTACATTTTTATATTTTAATTAATATATTATTTGTTTGTTTTATGTATTTATATTAATTCATACATTTAGATATTTATTAAAATTAAATACCCTATTTAAAATGTATTAAATTTACACATTTAAAAATTGTGTGTGTGTGTGTGTGTGTGTGTATGTATATATATATATATATATATATATATATATATATATATATATATATAATATTATAATATTATATTAAATGAATTTAAATGTATATTTAATGTTTCACTCTTTTGAAAATGTATTTATATAATCATTAATGTATATATTTATATTTTATATATTTAAACATAAACTGTACACTGTATGTGAATGCACTATACATATTGCTCATAATTTTATAATATATATAATATTAATATAATATTAGCAATGTAATGTGGAATAATACACATTTTAATATGCAATTTTTATGTATTTATTTTTAAATATGAAAACAAAATATATAAATTCATGTATGCATTTGCGATATTAGTTATCAACAATATAATGTAATATAATTTAATATAATCTGTATTACTTCATAGGAACAACCATCTTGTGCTAAACATTGATCTCGCACCCACAATCCTGGACATAGCTGGCCTGGACACTCCACCTGATATGGATGGCAAATCTGTCCTGAAGCTTCTGGAGCAGGAAAAGACTGGGAATAGG
This sequence comes from Labeo rohita, assembly GCF_022985175.1. Taxonomy (NCBI): domain Eukaryota; kingdom Metazoa; phylum Chordata; class Actinopteri; order Cypriniformes; family Cyprinidae; genus Labeo; species Labeo rohita. The sequence continues at coordinate 14,997,091 of NC_066892.1, read as the reverse complement.
TGAGCTAAATCCTTTCCATAAAACACATTCCCAGTGTGATAAATGGTTGCGTAGTATCTGTTTATTGCTTTTAATTCAATTAAGTTGAGTTTAACGGTTCGTGAACATTTGGAGTTCATTTATAAGGGGTTTCTGGCAGGTAAAGAGCGCTGGAAGTGCTCTGGGGTCGCTGCCACTCATGATGGCAGGAGATGTTGAGCAGATCAAGGTGTCATAATTCAGGCCAAGCTAAACATCTGCTTATGGTATGCAAACGACACAAAGACGGAGAGCGAAATAAAATATTTGTGTTTTCCTATTGCAGATTCAAACCCAACCGGAAACCCAAAGTCTGGAGGGACACATTCCTCGTGGAGCGGGGGTAAGGCAAACATCATCCCCTCTTCTTTCTCAATCATACTATAAGATCACAGCAGAATGTGCGAAATAAATTAGAATTGATTTATTTCGTACGGGAGGCTTTTCAAACCCGTCCAGAATTTCACTGTAAAATCGCCAAAAGATAAGATCAGAAGTACGTGTTATGATTTTAGGATTCCATTGCACAAACATCCTTCTTCCTAGACGTGTCCCGGTTCAAGTTCACCTAAAAATCTGGGAAAATATCACAATAATGTTCTTGTTTATCCAAATTACCACAAGATTAGACGTATGCTCTCAGGAGCTCAACTATTCAAATGCCAGCTTTTTAGACTCTCATTATCATATATGTTTCAGTAACCTAGGACCCTCACAACACAAAAAATCCTTCCCCAGGGGAAATATATGATATTACCTGTGGTATCAGACTCAAACTTGATACATAAGCATAGCGTTTCCCTTGATTTCTGTGACTGATGTGAGGAATGTAGGTATGGTATTGAGGTTACCCTATTTAACTCGCGCAGCCTTTGTACGGCCATCTCTATGTGTTGTATCTGTGGCCGTGGGCACTCGCATTCCTCGTGTCACTCATAGGGAGCTGTCAGTCTGCGTAACGACGTATTACTGCTCCCACAGTCAACCCGTGCTTTGTTTCTGCTTAAGGCGAAGTGAAGGAGGTTTCTCAGGAATGGGGCAATCATAAAGCACATCGTTGATCAGTGCCGGCTGTTGCTTCCGTGACTCAGTAACCGTTGCGTATAAAGCCAGACCGCGGACTCGAAGTGTGTTTATACCAAAATGCCATTAACTCAACCTGTTTTGCACGGTCACGACAGCCCTCATTTTGTGAGAAGTCAGATTTAGCAGCTACTTCATTAATCAGATGTGGTGAAATCATGCAGAACACTTCATTTCCCTTACTGGCGGAGGTTAATTTGGGCCGGAATGATTCGTAATGGCGTTCCAGCTCTTTATATTTTAAAAAATGAAAACCCAAATTTTAAATGAGTGTCAGATGATGGCAGAGCTCATTTTTAAATGTAAAAATAGGCTAAATGAGCATGAACAATTAAATATGTATTATTGAATTTCATAAAATGCTTTAATTCATGCTTTTTGATGGACTGTGTTCATATCTTGTCTAGACTATCAGAATCAGTAGATTTTTAAGCTCTGTCAGCCTTTTTATGGATTGGTGGGGCTTAAAGAAGTTCACTTCTAGAACAAAAAAATACAGATAATGTACTCACCCCCTTGTCATCCAAGACATCCAAGATGTTCATGTCTTTCTTTCTTTGGTTGTAAAGAAATTGTTTTTAGAGGAAAACATTTCAGCATTTTTCTCCATATAATGGACTTCTATGGTGCCCCGAGTTTGAACTTCCAAAATGCAGTTTAAATGGGGCTTCAAATGATCCCAAATGCGGTTGTAAACGATCCCAGCCGAGAAAGAAGGGTCTTATCTAGCGAAACGATCGGCTATTTTCATAAAAATAATACAGTTTATATACTTTTTAACGTCAAACGCTCGTCTTGCCTTGCTCTGCCTGAACTCTGTTTTTTCCGGTTCATGACAGTTAGGGTATGTCGAAAAACTTCCTTCTCATGTTCTCCCTCAACTTCAAAATCATCCTATATCGCTGTTTTTAAGTTTTTTTGTTAAGGGTGATTTAAACTGCATTTTGGAAGTTCAAACTCGGGGCACCATAGAAGTCCATTATATGGAGAAAAACCCTGAAATGTTTTCCTCAAAAAACATAATTTCTTCACGACTGAAGAAAGAAAGACGTGAACATCTTGGATGTCTTGGATGACAAGGGGGTGAGTACATTATCTGTATTTTTTTGTTCTGGAAGTGGACTTCTCCTTTAAAAGAATAATTCACACAAAATACAAATTTGTAAAAATGTACTTACTCTCAGGGCATCCAAGATGTAGGTGAGTTTGTTTCATCATAGGAACAGATTTGCAGGGTTCATACAACGTGCTTGAAGTGCTTAAAGTATTTGAATTTGACTTTTTTGAAATGGAAAATCCTTGAAAATAGCAATATTCCTGAAGAGGTACTTAAAAAGTGTTTGAAGTATTGAAAGACAATGTATCTATGTAATAAGTATTTAATTGTTTCAATAAGCACATATCTTTTCACACAAGTTTACACATTTGAAAAAAAAAAAATTATACCTTTTTTGGCTTTCAGTTTATGTCAGAAAACTAGCAAGCTAAGCCAGGAGTAGTACTAGTAGTAGAAGACAAAAAAAAGAGTAACAGATGAACCAAATCAATTAATTTACGCTGGAACTGCTCTGATTGATTCAAACTCGTGACATCGGTTGTTCATTTCAAGTGGTTCACTAAACAAAACCAGATCAAATTAAAAGAGCCATTCATTTTTAAATTTCAACATTGTTCGTAATGATTTCAAAAAGCACGCAGTGATGGGTGAAACTGAGCTTTTCGAAACTCTTTTAAACCATTGTGTCACAAAATGATTTACTGTTTTGAAGTGCTCCAATCGGAAATCAGAATTTGTTTCAGATCAGGACTTCAAATCACGTATCGCAAATCATTTTAGGGATGCAACAATACAGTTAGTTCACGGTTCAATACGTATCTTGGTTTTTAACCACGGTTTTCGGTTCGGTTCCGATAGCTTGCCACATCAGTGTGTGTGGGGTTTTTTTTTTTTGGTTTTGTTTTTTTTTTTTGCATCTAATTAACAACAAAATACTCCTGTAAACCTCTGTACACTGGAAAAAGTGTGGATTATTATAGGTCTGCTTAATATTTCTTTTGAGAGAGGTATTATTTTTCAGATTTTTATAGAAGGGTATAACTGCAGCCTGGAGATTTTGTTTGTTGGACAGCAAGTTTAGAAAGGCTTATCACTGCATTTCTTTAGAAGGGAAGATGCTCTGCAAGTGTTGCTTTTTCAAATATAAATGGGGAGGCATTTCCTCATCTCAGCACGTGAAATCATGGGTGCACACAGCAAATTTAGAGAGAAATAAAACAAGGAAATTATTTAAATACAAAACCGAAAAACCGCAATTCACAAGAGCGTATTGAACCGTGGATGTCGTACCAAACGGTTCAATATTGTATTGAGTATTGTGACATCCCTATTTAACCTAGATTGGAACTTTGCATATTGTGAATCATTTGCGAATCAGATTGGAATGGGTTTGTGAATCATGTTGCGAATTCAATGATTCAAATCAAATGATTTTCGATACGTGATTTGAAGTCCTGATCTAAATCCAATGATTTGCAATATGCGAAGTTCCGAGTAAGACCGGTGTGGGTTCGGGACTTCGGAGCGTGTATGGCAAATCATTTGTTTCAGATCAGGATTTTAGAGCGATTTCACAAATCTTTTTTTTCTGTCTGTTTGTTTTTTTCTTTCCTTAAACAGAAGAAAGCATCAAGGCAGTGCAATCAGGAAAACAAAAAGAAAAAAGAAAGAAAGTATGCACAAATACAAAACCCTTAACGAACCCTGGATTAGGAGAAATTTAGCATTACGTCACTTGTTCGTCAGTGGATCCTCTGCAGCAAATGGGCGCTGTCAGAATGAGAAGCCAAACAGCTAATAAAACATTACAATATACCACAAGTAATGAAAATAATCCACAAGCTGCATGTTTGTAATGAACAAATCCATTATTAAGACGTCAATTTATCTAACTCAGGAGAGAAATATGCAGAGATTAAGCACTGTTTACAAGCAAAAACATTTTAAAATAAATGCATCTGTGGATTTCGATGTGAAAGAACAACAGAAAATGAACTTTTTCACCAGAGGAAGCGTCATAAATGATTATGGATTGGTATTTTGGCCAGAAGCAACAGTTAAAATGCCTTAATGCTGGATTTGTTTCTTAAAAAAATACAACTTTATACAACTTCATCACTTCAAGATGTGAATTGGTGGACTGGAGTCGTGTGGATTTGTCACATTTTTGTCAGCTGTTCTCATTCTGACGGCACCCATTTAATGCAAAGTATCCATTGGTGAGTAAGTGATGTAATGCTAAATATCTCTAAAATCTTCTGTGATGAAGAAACAAAACAGTTACATTTTTAATTTGGTGACCATTTCTCACTATTAACTATTTACAATTTTTCAATACATTGAGCAAATTTTCATTTTTAGGTCTTAAGTACAGTCTAATAGAACCAACTACAGCTAGGTAACTAGGACGGATATCTCCAGAGGAATCCCGGTCACACTGTTGTTTGTGTGCGATTAAAGTTATAATGCTCTCCGCACATTAGTTATGAGATGCTGACCTGGGTGGGACGGCTGTGCTTTCCAGGCTTTTGAAACTTTAAAGCGTGGCCTAGCAACTCACCAAAGCACATTTGTCATTCCAGCAAAATCCTGCGCAAGAAAGATGACTCAGGAGGCAACCTGAACACACAACACTCCAACAGCTTACCAAAATACAAGAAGCTAAAGGAGGTGTGTCAGCAGGCAGAGTATCAGACGCCCTGCGAACAACCAGGACAGGTATAAACTCAAATACACACATGCATCTACTCTCTCTGTATATATTAGGAATTTGCACACATATGCACAATGTTTGCTCTCAAACATCCTGGACCTTGTTTACCTTACTTTGGTGTTTACGCCCTAAGACATGATTTTTGCCCCAAACTTAAATGATGATTGAACACATTCATTTGCACCTTTACCACGAAACCAGAGATTGGAGCGTGCGGCTCACAGTCGAAGTCTTACGAGTGGTGCCACTGTAATTGAAACCGATATTTACCACGAATTAAGGATAATTGGAGATTGGTTATAGTTTTCTTTCATCAGCACAGTGTGTGCCTGCTCCACCAGACCCTCTGTGGCATGGCAATGAATCAGAGAAAGCTGAACATTACAAATTGGTACAATTTCAGGTAGCGTAAATGCAGACAGTATTTCAAGGACTGCAGTAATGCAAACCAGATTCTTTTTATGGTCAAGTTAAGTGTTTGCCTGCAACACTTTGTCTGGAAATTTGATTGAATGCAGAAAAGCTGTTGGAATAACACATGGGTTTCAGTCTTCGCATTTTAGTCCAGTCACCTGCCAGCAAAAAACTGAAGAAGTCGTTTTGAAGAAAGATCCTAACATGTTTTTATGAATAAACCTGACGTCTTTATTAAATTCGACATGAAGTCAGAGTGAGGCCATTTGCTTTTTTTAATACAAGCCTCTCATCTTAGTTTAAAAGTAGGTTAAATTACTGAAATTTTATGTTCACTTTAAACAACAGATTTTGCACAGTGGAAGACAAAAAAAAAGTGTATTTATAGAATGATTATGTATAGAATTGATACTGACACTGACTCAAGTAATGTCTGCTGAAAATTCAGTTTTTCCATCACACGAATGAATAAAATGCTTAAATATATTAAATTAGAAAGCAAACTGTTATTTTAAATTGTAATAATATTTCACTTTAATCCAGTTTTACTATATTTTTGATTCACATAAATGAAGCTTTTGTGAATATCGGAGACTTCTTTCAAAAATATTAAAAAAAATCTTTAGATTGATGTTTTCTATGGAAGTCTGTTTACCTATGAAAGGTAATTGTGAGTTTTTATCACAGAATTCTGACTTTTTTCTTGCGATTTGTTAATTAACACATTGCAATTCTGACATTTTTTTTCTCAGAATTTTATGATACAAACTTGCAATCATAACTTTTTCTTAGAATTGTGAGATATAACCTTGCAATTGCAAGAAAAAAATTCTAAATTGTGAGATACAAACATGCAACTCTGGAAAAAAAAAAAGTCAGAATTCTGAGTTTATATCTCACAATTCTGACTTTATTTCTTGCAATTGAGTTTATGTCCCGCAATTTTGATTTTGTCTCATAATTCTGATTTTTGTTTTTTCGCAGTTGCGAATTTACTTGCAATTCTGAGAAGTTTATATGTTTATATCTCGCAATTCGGAGACATGAAGTCAGAATTGCGAGATATAAACAGGCATTTTACTTTTTTCTCAGAATTGCGTGATATAAATTCACAATTGCAAGTTATAAAGTCTGAATTGCAAGACATAAACTTGCAATTGCAAGAAAAAAATCATGAATTGCGAGATACAAACATGCAACTATGAAAAAAAGTCAGAATTTTAAGTTTACATCTTGCAATTTTGACTTTATTTTTTGCAATTGTGATTTTATCACACAATTTTGATTTTGTATCTCGCAATTCAGATTTTTCTTACAGTTGGGAGTTTACATCTCACAATTGTCTTTTTCCTCAGAATTGTGTAGTACTTGCAATTCTAACTTTTTTCTTAGAATTATAAGATATAAATATAAGATATAAATTCGCAATTATGAGTAATAAAGTCAAAATTGATATATGAATCAAATTCTGAGAATTTAAGTCAGAATTGCGAGATTTAAACATGCAATTCTGACTTTTTTCCTCAGAATAGTGTGATATAAACACGCAACTGCGATTTGTAACATCAGTTGTGAGACATGATCTTGTAATTCTGAGAAAATATCAGTCTTTTTTTTTTTCCCCCACTTTATAACTCACAATTGTGTTAGTTTACATCTCGTAGTTCGGAGAAAAAAGTCAGAATTGTGAGATACAAACACGCAGTTCTGAGTAAAGTTAGGATTGTGAGTTTACATCCCACTATTCTGACTTTATAACTCGCTATATTGGGTTTATATCACGCAATTCTGAGAAAAAAAGTCAGAATTGCAAGATGTAAACTCACAATTGTGAGAATGTCAGAATTGTAAGATCCGCAAGTCGCAATTACCTTTTTTATTTCTTATTCTGTGATGGAAACGGGCTTCCATTGACATTATCGTTTTCCTGTGAAATGCACTCGTTTGGAAGACTGTCATGGTTTAATTGTTAAACACAGACAAAACTTGTAGTCATGGCCTTCTACTTCCAGCTCAAGTCTTAGCTTGAGTAGAGTATCAGTGTCTGTTTTTCCAATACACTCTTTCATTTTCGTTGACTAGTAGGAATGTGTTGAAAAAGCCGTGCAAAGACTGCATTAACAGTCCTACTGCCTACAGCGGGGTCAGTGAGGGCAGTGTGTTTGATTGAGGCTGTGTGAAAGTTTATGCCTGTTTCTTCCTCAGTCTGAGTCCGTCATTCAAGTAGTGAGGCTTCACATAGTTGGCTGTGGCACTGTTTGCTTATGTCTGTTTGACTTCTGGCTATTTGGAGCCAGTCTGTGTGCGTGTGTGGATGTGAGGTACAAGAAATGCTCAACGTGTTTTAGTGTGTTTGGCTACTGGAAGAACTAAATGAGTGAAAGTGCTCAAGCAAGCTTTGGCTAACTCCTTTTTGGTTTACCGCCCTTCAAACAAACATCCTTGCTGCGAACAGATACAGCATCACCCGCAGATACATAAACTCAGTGACGGGGCTCCAGAGCTTCTCAGGAAATCAGAACAGGGTTGTGGCCATTGTTTGGATATGGTTTCCCATAGTTGTGAGCACATGTCTGAGCTGTGGTCAGTTTGCAAAGCAAACATCTCTGCGAAATTAGGAGATTAAGTCGTAATTGGCTTCTGATTGCTTTTTTATGGGAAAAATTGCGAGGTGGCTCTTGTGCCGTGCGATTGCGAATTAATGGGATTACTCTACACATGCAGATGTTTGACCGCTAAGCTCGCCGTTCAGACAGAAGATTAATTTCATTCATAAAAACAGCTGTGGTTATGCAAATGAGGCGGCTCTAGCACAATAAGTGGTTAGCCAGACAAAAATGTCTACCCACAAACTGAATTCCTTCCCTTTTTGTTACAGAAATGGCACTGTGTGGAGGAGGTCAGCGGGAAGTGGCGTTTGCAGAAGTGTAAGGGGTCTTTGAAAGAAGGATCCAAGAAGAGGGCGAGGAGCCTGCGCTCTCGAAGCTACGACAGCCGCGAGAAAGACTGCCACTGCGGAGACCGGCCTTATAAAACGGCCAAGGCAGCGCGGCGGGCACAGAGACAGTTCGGCCAGAGCAGTAATCCACGTAAGTATATGCACTCAAGACTATAGACAAACACTGGAGCTTTTAGACTAGGACTGAAAGTCATTCACTTGTCGCCACCTACTGGTTTAATGATGCGGGAATGGTCAAATCAATGGAGTAAAGACAAACTTTTGAGTCACTGGGAAGAATCAGAAACTTCACTACTAAAACTGAACATTGAAACCGTATCTTCCCAAGATGCAAACTAGTTAGCTATCATAAAACTAAATACAAAGCTATTTACCAAGGTAATATGGGTGTTTTTAGTTCAGAGTTAAAGGGTTCACCCAAAAATGAAAATTCTGTCATTAATTACTCACCCTCATGTCGTTCCAAACCCGTAAGACCTTCGTTCATCTTCAGAACACAAATTAAGATATTTTTGATGAAATCCGAGAGCTTTCTGACCTTAAGTAACGCAACCAACACCTTCAAGGCCCAGAAAGGTAGTAAGGACATTGATAAAATAGCCCATTTGATATCAGTGGTTCAACCTTAATTTTCTAAAGCTATGAGAATACTTTTTGTGCACAAAGAAAACAAAAATAATGAGTTTGTTCAACAATTTCTTCCGTGTCAGCCTTTGACGTATGCTCACAAGGTATGTGGACAGGATAGTTGCCTTGCTGTTTATGCAGCATAAGAAAGCTTTTAGATTTCATCAAAAATATCTTAATTTGTGTTCCAAAGATGAATGAAGGTCTTGAAATGAGGGTAAGTAATTAATGACAGAAGTTTCGTTTTTGGGTGAACTATACCTTTAAATGTTTATGAAAGAATTCTCTTACGCTCACCAAGGTTGTATTTGTAAATTGGATTAAAAAATACAGCATGTATTAAAATTATTACAATTTAAATGAACAAATGAATTTATTTCAGGCATTTCAGCAGTCATTACTTACAGTCTTCAATGTCGCATGATCCTTCAAAAATCATCATACCTTTATTTTATTTAATTTTTTAATAAATGCATTTATTTTGTAGAAACTATTATGTAACTCTTTACTGTCACTTGTAGACTCTTTAAATAGAGAGGGGGGGGAAAGTTAGTTACAAATAGTTTAATTCATTTTTTTTTTTTTGACAGTTACAACAGTTTCCTCAACAGATCTGTTATTTTATTTATTTTATTTTATTTAATAAATAATTTAAAATAAAAAATAATTATTTTAAATATAAATCATTATTTTCTGGTAAATATTCTTTAAAAATGTTTTAATAATTTTATTACTATTATTAGTAGTAGTCGCAGTACTATCATTACATTAAGTAAAATATTTGTCACAATTTCTTCAAGTTAAACCGAATTTTTATTTTGACAGGTTGCTTTAAAGACCTGTAAGTTTTTGTCTATTATAGTATGATGATAGTTTTTCTCAAAATAAATGGTAAAATGCTGATGAACTGACTCTCAGAGCAGTTCTAGAGACGACTGTTCATGTTCCCATATTTTGAGACGGCAGAGGCTGAAAACACTGCAAGCGTCATGTGCGCTTCAGTATGTGTAGTAAATGAAACTGCGTGTCTGCGCCATTCATTCACACAGACTCAGAACATGCAAGATTCATATTTAAATAGTATTTTTGTGGACTAATATTCAGACACTAGTCCATATTGTGTTTTGATTGAAGTGTACCATCCAAGTTTCCACAACAGATCTCAGTTAAGCTGACAGAATTGTATGCAAACTTTATGCTAAATAATTTCAACTATTATTAATAAAGCGATGTGAAAAGCATGTTGCTGACAAGCGTCATTTAACTAAATATTTTAATTTAAAAATGCCTTGTGTGGTTAAATTATTCCATTTTTATCTGCTTTTTTAAACAAACTGTTCAAATAAACAGATTTATTAAGAGTAATCATGCTTTAGGGGGTAAAGCTGTGTATGCAGTACCATGTGACATTAAAAATGTATAATTTATCACTATACTATTCACTATACCTCTATATTTCTATTACACATAAAACTGTTGCTATGTAATTAGCTGTTATACTACTGAAAATGTAATTTAATTACTTTAAGGCTTCCATGATTGTAAGAATTCCAAGTCATAATTTGTTGGTGCCATCTACTGGTGATGAGTTGCATATGAGTTGCCAAAGTGGCATATGTTTGAAATATATTACAGGATATTTAATGAGCTCTACCAGTATGTATATAAATATTTAACTATGACATATAAATATTTAAGCATGTGTAGCTGACACCGATGTCTTCCTTCAGGCTACAGACCTCGCTTTGTTCACACACGACCGGCCAGATCCCTGTCAGTGGAGTTTGAGGGTGAAATCTATGATGTGGACCTGCAGGCTGATGACAAAACCCCTCTTGAGCCTCGTCCAGTCAGCAAACGGCACCATGAGCCCGAGGGAGGTTTTGATTCGGACTTCGGGTTGGAGTCCGACGACGGATCGGAGGAGATGCAGTCGGATGACACTAATGCTGTGGGATACCCCAATTCTCTTAAAGTCACACATAAGTAAGAGCTCCAAGCTTTTGGTCATATCTAAACATAACTGTATTAAAGTGCGTTTTGCTGATTTGTTGTTTGTTTTATCTTGGAATCACAGGTGTTTCATATTAATAAATGACACTGTACGCTGTGAAAGAGAGATTTACCAGTCCTCCAGAGCGTGGAAAGACCACAAGAACTTTGTGGACCAAGAGGTGAGGCCCACTGTCATGTATTATCTAAGATTACAGCTGTTTAAATTACCTGAATGATGTTTATTTCGTACCCTTGTCCCATAGATTGAACTTCTCCAGGATAAAATGAAGAAACTGCGTGAGGTTCGAGGTCATTTGAAGAGGCGGAGACCGGATGAGTGTGACTGTGGAAAGAAGAGGTCAGTTGACATTTATCTTAGGTAATTCTTTGTTGAGTCATGCAAACTGGATCAGTTTGGGGCACATCTAAGTGGACTGGAAACATGATTGGTCATCTTTCCACTGCTCATCTCTTTGGTTTGGTTATGCTACTCTATATACACTATTTCAAAGGTTTGGGGTCAAAATTGAATTTCTCTGATTAAATAACAAATTAGTCATTTTTAAATCTGAACAGCAAATCGAGTTTGTTCAAGGCCTTTTGAGAAATTCCAGCTGGACTCATTAAACTTAGTGCCGTTCTCTCCTTATTACAACCAGCTACTTTAGCAAAGAGAGAGAGCAGAAAAACAAACCTGAAAGATTGAAGAATAGGAATGACCATCTCCACCCCTTTAAGTGAGTGCTTCTCGTGTGTGTACGTGTGTCCATGCCTCGTCAGTTTGTCTGTCCTCTGTAGTAGATGAAGTGTGTTGGATTTATGTCTAGGGCCCTACGAAATCCATTTTATTTTTTTTGCAAATTCAGTTTAATTTTTTTCCATTTATATTTTTAGATTCCATTTTTTTCTGTTAAAATATTTATAGATTCCGTTTTATTGGTTAAATAAATTTTTAAAAAAAAGCATGCCTAGTTAATCAAAATCATGAAACTTACACAATTTAAAAGCGGTTTATTAAAAGTTTAACAAAAAATTAATTTTTAAGGCCAGATAAAATGTTTTATTTTTTCTCAGATTCAGCTTCTTAATTTTTTTGAATTTTATTTTAATGGTTTAGCAACATTTTAATAATCAAAAACATCTCCTAATTAATTGATTTTATTTTATTTTTAATTATTTTTTTCTTGTTTTTTTTTATAACTTTAAAATATTTGTTTTTCTGGTAAATATTCCTTACAAAATAATGTTTTAAAAATTGTATTAGTAGTAGAAGTACTATCATTACATTAAGTAATGTATTTGTCACAATTTCTTCAAGTTAAACCGAATTTTTATTTTGACAGGTTGCTGTGAAGACCTGTAAGTTTCTGTTTGTATTATGATATGAAACGAAAGAAACTGTAAAATGCCCATGAAGTGACTCAGAGCAAATCTAGAGATGTTTGTGTTCACATACTCATATTTTGAGGTGGCAGAGGCTAAAAACACAGCAAGTAGTAAAGGAAACTGTGCATCTGCGCCATTCATTCACACAGAGACATTTAGAACCTGCAGGATTCATATTTAAATAGTGTTTTTGCAGCCTGATATTTACAGACACTAGTTCATATCATGTTTTGATTTAAGTGAACTGACCTGCTTCTGATTTACTCATCCAAAATTATGACATTGCGCATTATGCAGTTGACTGTATTCGATTCCGTCCGTATTTTCCACATCACAGAAATCATAGGGCTCTATATGTCTAAACCCATGTAGCATCGACTGTGTGGTACAATTCACATTGATAATGCTGTCTCTTAATTCAAAGAATGTTGTATGTGAAAAAATGTATGGACTTGTGAATTTGTAGTTGAAATGTTCCAACAGTTCTCATTTGATCCTATTTTATGTGTGTTGTTGCATGCATGCATGTGTACATGTTAGATCAGTTCATTTTCAGTTCCCACAATCTGTGCTCATAAAAACGAGCGTAAAACTCATTTTGAACTGTAAACACATCATTACAACCGCAAAGTCACTTTGTGAGTATGAAACACCCTGGTCTGAAAATAAAACAAAAAAACTTGTGGTTTTTAGGGGAGGTGGTGTGTAAGCAATCCTTCCACTTTCTCATGACCTCTGACCCCCTTCTATGTGTGGAGCTGGCTGGTCTGCCTCCCCCTCATGGTTGTGTAATTCACCTGGGATGGAGTTCCCTTTCGCTCTGGCTCTAAAGTCTCCTTTATTTATGCCACCAGAGAGGCCATGCAGGAAGTGGACACCAAGACTCAACTCTACAACGAGATCCGCCGCAGGAAGAAAGAGAGGAAGGAGAGGAAGAGGCAAAGGAAGGGTGATGACTGCAGTCTTCCTGGCCTCACCTGCTTCACGCATAATAATGACCACTGGCAGACCGCCCCCTTCTGGAACTGTAAGGAATTGTTCATAGAATTTTGCTAGTGTTTAAGTCGCATTGACTTTTTTATTTTTTATTATTTCTTTAGGTATTTAGTAAATAAGTTGACAAAATTCTCTTTCTCCATAGTGGGTGGATTCTGTGCCTGCACAAGCTCTAACAACAACACATACTGGTGTCTGAGAACTATAAATGAAACCCACAACACGCTCTTCTGTGAATTTGCCACTGGTTTCTTGGAGTACTTTGACCTAAACAGTGACCCGTACCAGGTAAGGATGTGTGATGCGTTTTCAATATTTTAATAGGATAATATGCACTATTAAAAAGATGGTTCACCCAAAAATTTAAATTACCCCATGATTTACTCGCCCTCAAGCCATCCTAGGTGTATATGACTTTCTTCTTTCAGACCAATCCAGTTGGAGTTGCATTTAAAAAAAAAAAAAAATGTCCTGGCTTTTTCAAGCTTTATAATGGCAGTGAATGGGTGTTATTTTTCAGGAGTCCAATAAAGCACATCCATCCAGCATAAAAAGTGTCCCACACAACTCCAGGGGGTGAATAAAGGCCTCCTGAACAAATTCGATGTGTTTTTGTTAGAAAAATCAAAAAAGTATGAATGTGGAAGCAGAAAGGAAAAAGTAAAGCAAAACACCGGTCACAAATTAGAAGTACTAAACAAGGATTTGTAAAGAAGAATGTTGGAGGATTTCGATATAAGCCAAGAGGAGACTGGTTTTCCTTTGCTGTAAACAAAACTTGGTTCTCGTGAGACTAGGATATTCTACGTTACGCCTTCATCCTACGTCATCCGCTGAAATGCCACTTTCTTGTAAGCGTGTGTACAACAGTTAGCGTGAGCTGACTTTATAAAGTTTTAAATACAAATATTTTATTTACACAAATACATTGATTCACTTCAGAAGCCCTTTATTAACCTCCTTGGACTGTGTGGAGCGCTTTTCATGATGAATGGATGCTTTTTATTGGACTTCAAAAACTCAACACCCATTCACTGCCATGATAAAGCTTGGAAGAGCCAAGACTTTTTTTTTAAATAACTCCGATCTGAAAAAAGGAAGTCATATACACCTAGGATGGCTTGAGGGTGAGTAAATCATGGTGTAATTTTCATTTTTGGGTGAACTATCCCTTTAAATCTGATATGTAGCTTAGCAGTAGTGTTGTAGTGCTCCTATGGGGATGAAGAACTACTTCCTTCCTCATTTAAAAGCCCATAATTAAAAAAAAAATGACTCTTCCTGTAAGGACATGCTATTATTTTAATTACAGCACTTAGAATAGCTGACTCAATGAGTGCATATTATGTTTTGCAGTTAACCAATGCAGTTTATACAGTGGAGAGGGACGTCCTGAGCCAACTGCATTTACAGCTAATGGAAATGAGAAGCTGTCAAGGCCACAAGCAGTGCAACCCGAGGCCAAAAGGTTTAGATGCAGGTAACTCTCCTGTCCTGTCTCTTCTGTCTCTACACCACCCATTCTATGTGAAATGAGGGATGAAACATGCTAGCACACTTTATTTTTGCTTCTGAGAAGCTTTCAACATTCAAATCTGAAAGATGCAGTTGCATCTTTGCTGAAAAAACAAAATAAACCAGCCTTAGCTGGTTTGCTGGTCTCCAGCTGGTCTCCTAAAGTGCCTATAAAACCAACAGACCAACTTAGGCCGGTTTAGGGTTTATTTTTTGTTCAGCGGGTATGTACATGAAAAAATTGCTTGGTCTAATAGAGGCTGATACACGCTGGCTCTTTTTTTGCCAATACTTCATTGTCCAAGTTGAGAGGACGATGTCAAATATTTAGTAAAATATGGTCTAGCATGGTTTACTTTGACACGGTCTGATGCATGAATGAGGTGAACCACATATTGGATGCCATGTGGCACGATCTCTAATGGTGGATGATGATGAATTGGTCACTGAGTTTGGTTTCTCTCTAAACTGTCTGCTCATCTCCTTTTTTCCCCATTAATATTTTCCATTTTATTCCCTCACCAGGGGATTGTAATATCCCAGCAGCCTAGCGATCACATCATCTCATCTTTTTGCATTTTTTTCCATTCCTAGATGAATGGCTGCTGTGAAAGAGATTCTTTCTTTTATGTTTGTAGCAGCTCTGTGTAATTCTGAAAATCTAAAATTATAAACTTACACACACATTGATCTCTGAGTGTTTTTTAATTTTCTTTAGCAGTGGAATTGTGGTTTAAAAACATTTTCTATCAGGATTTTTGTTCTGTTTATTACTGGGAAGGAAGAGGTTTCTGTAACATTGGGTTTTGGCTATTTGCTGTCACCAGGACCATTGAGATTTTCACTGTTCTGAAAACAGTTTTCAGTGAGGAGAGGCTGACTCATAATGACATCATAAAAACCGGTTATAAGGGCTTTTGTTATTGAATATTTTGATTCATATTAAGTCGCCATAGCTTTTCAACAACTAAATCAATGAGCTCATCGCCTGTGTTTTGGAGGCAAAAACAATGGTTTTGGTTTGGAATAAAATCATCTTAGAGCAAATGTTTGGCCAAAGAAAAAACATCAGCATGTTCTCATACTCATGTCATTCCTGATCTGTATGACTGACTTTCTTTCACTGAAACTCTCTTTCATAAATGTTTACAGCCATTAGTTACGATTCACTTCCATTATATGGAAAAGAACAGCGCGAACGTTCTGTTAAACTTATAGAAATGGAAGAAAGAAAGGGTTTATAACAACATTTGAAGAAGTTTGATGACATCTCGGGCACAACTGAAACATTTTGTGATGAACACACACATCCATACATGTATATGTGACCCTGGACCACAAAACCAGTTATAAATTGACATTCATACATCATCTGAATGGTTTCTAAGTACAATATTTGGCCGAGATACAACTATTTGAATCTGAATCTGGAATCTGAGAGTGCCAAAAAAATCAAAATAGAAAAAAATAGAGAAAATCGCCTTTAAAGTTGTCTAAAGTAAGTTCACGTCCATGCATATTACTAATCAAAAATTACATTTTGATATATTTACGGTAGAAGCATGGAACATGATCTTTACTTAATATGAGAATGATTTTTTGGCATAAAAGAAAAAAACGATAATTTTGACCCATACTATGTATTTTTGGCTGTTGCTACAGATATGCCTGTGCTACTGGTTTTGTGGTCCAGGGTCACATATATGGTTGAGAAATGAAGAAAGGCAAATAAAAATATGATTTGCCACACGTACGAAATATACAAAAGCACATGCATGTTGATACATATTAGTCTGCATGTTATTTGTGACCTTAAGTCACTCAACACTGTTAACAATGTCATCATATAACACTCATTCCATACTTAACACTACATTTCCTCACTATCTTTTTCTTCAGGGTCATCTGAGGATTTTCCTCATTCGTCTTTCACATCATCATCCTTTCATTGTGTCTTTAATCTAACAATACCTATCCTCAGGAACTGGGGTTATGCATGAAGAACTGCAATGTGATTGTTTATTTTCTTTCTTATCACAAATTTAACATTTGAAATGCTTTTATTTTCCTGATCAGGAAGTAAAGATGGAGGAAGCTATGATCAACACAGGTATCCACACTTTTTGAATCCCTCATTGGCTTTTGAAATAACTGCATGGGCAGCTTGTTTCCACTAATACGCCATGTTTCATTGAGCTAAGTGTGTGGTTGCATGCTGGGTTGAGCTAACAATTCAAGTAAATCACATGAATACTAGTATATAAAACCCCATAGGTTTTAAAATTGCAGGATCATTCCTCTAATTTTAACTCTTGATGGATTGCTTGTTTTTTGCACTTTGTATTCATACACTCTTAATAATAAAGGTGCTTTGTGAGGTTCTTCACAGAGATGCCATAGAAGAACCAATTTTGGTTCAGTCAAAGAACCAGCTCTTTCTTTCACCACAAAGAACCAGAAAGGTTCTTCAGATGTTAAAGGTTCTTCATGGAACCGTTTAGACAAAAAGCGTTCTTCTATAGCTTTGTGACCTTTATTTTTAAGAGCGTAGATGTCATTTAAACTCAAATAATTGACATACAATCCAAGGCTATTTAGTGGGGACTTCTCCGTCCACAGAAGATCAATATTTCAGATTTTCTCAGATTTTTCTCATTCACGCCTGTCTTGACATCTCTGTTTTTTGGCTTACCTGCTTACCAGGCAACAGCAGCATCGAAAATGGTCAAAGTTGAGGAGGCCAAGCCTTTCATTCCTGTGAGTCTCTAAGACCATACGAATCCATTTCTGTTCTCATTCCACTCTCAAGTAGTGCACACCACATCTCCATAGACCTTGAGTTGAGTGGCAGTTCTGGTTCACAGTGCGGCCCGTGTCTCATAGGCCAAAAGTTACTGTCTGACCCGCTTTGGGAATGCTCATTTCATTCTCTCGCCCTCCTTTAACATGCTTTTGTTTTTGCAGTTTTTCATTTTCCACTTCTCGCCCACCCTTTCAGCCTCATTTTTAGTTTTTTGGGTTGCTGACTTCTTGGTTCCAGGATTTTCCATCTTTTCAGTCTGTCGTTGGATGTTTTATTTTGGTTTGAACCTCTGTCTGCGCACTCTTTATTTGACGTATTGGTTTTGGGTGTCCTTTCAGAGGACGTTCCCTGCCTTGATCTACATTCACACTGCTTTACTGCTTCACAATAGAGCTTTTCTATTGATCCTAAGGCTTAAAAAACACCGCAGTGGTGTGTGGGGCACTAATTCAAGACCCCCGGCACAAATAGGCCGGGAATAACTGCATGTTTTAGACTCGTTCCAAAGCAAATTCTGCGCCGAAATCGCCAACCCTTGCTGATTTCTCCAATGTCTCCCGTTTCCCAGAACACAGCCAGCCTGGGACGTCCACAAAGGTTAAGCTGCCCAATTTCACTGAGGACATCGACTGGCAAGGACTGGCAGATTTGTACAGCGTGAACGAGAGTCTGTACGAACACAGACGCAACTACAGTCCCGACCTGGATGACTGGACGAACTTTTGGAAGGATGTAGATAGTATGTTTGCACTGCTGAGAAATTTAAAGACACTCAACCAAACCGATAAGCTTGACCCCCTGGCTGAGCTGGGCTCCGGGGTCCAGGAGGAGGCCAGCGGCGCTGGATCCCTTATCCAAGAGGTACAGCCCCCGATTCCTGTCACCGAAGCTTCTTTGAGAGCTCCAACGCCCAAGACTCTTCAAAAGAGTCGTTTTAATGAACTCCCAGAAGGCCGCCCAACCAAACCAAGCGCGCTTCCCAGGGGAGACACCTGGGTTCAACAGCTCGAAAACGAGTTGGACAATGACGGAATGACGTTTAGCGGCAACGGCGTCACTGAACTGGAGACCCGCCATGATTTTTTGCTTCGTAGCTCTAAAATTCTGGATCTCCACCTGCTGGAAGAAGAGGAGGACATTTTTCAGGCCCAGGGTTATCTTCCCTTCTCGTCACAGCCGCCTGCCAGACCCCCAGAGCCCGCTGGGGAAACCCCTCCAGCCCGGAGCGACACCCCACAGGAGAAGTGGAATGGAAGCATCAAATCTTTTACCCACAAGCCCAGGGACGTTCAGGACTCGGAGGGTAGCGCCTCGGGACCATCCCCTTTGAGAAAGGACTGCTGCCATGCACTGTGAAGCCAGCCAACTCAGAGACACTAACCCCACGGAGCATGGACTTGCTCTCCTGTATAATCCAATGAATTCTTTTATTTTTTACAGGTGCCTCCATTTAGTAGAAATCAGTGTTATGTATTTTGTAAAAAAAAAGATATTATTATATATATATAAATATAAAAATGTAGAGGTAAAGTATCGGATGCATCTTAAATGTTGGGTTTGGTTTTAAATCGCAAGTGGGAAAACGCCATCAAAGTAAGGTTTTAATATATTTTAAGTAAGAAACACACTAAAATGGTGAGACCATCACAATTAGTTTCAATTTATCCACATGCAGATTGTTTCCCCACATATTTGATGCACTTTTTCCATGTTTCTCGACACATTTAGACGTAAACGACTCGGCATGTTGTTGGATTCGACTATTGGTGGTTGTTCTCTTCAATGTTTACTTCAGCTTGTTCGGTTCAGTTCACTGTTTACACTATAAAACACTGTTTTATACACTTGGATTGTGGGTTTAATGGTTTGACTTAGTGAAATGGTTCTCTTGCAAATGTTGTATAGTTCATTTACATTCAGGCCGTATAATATAACAAGGGCATTCACCATAAGTGCTTTAATCATGGATGACTCTAACATTTTCACTAACCTACAAAAGGTAATTAGTAATAGCTTGTTTCATTTGTGAAGAATGTGAGATGGGCATTTTAGTTTTCTGACCATTTTCGTTTTAGAATTGCGATGTCTAAATTTGTTTGAAGTAAAGTTTTTGAACATGAGATGACCGGCCAAATTTGCAACTTTAATTTTTAACCAGTGGTGTTGAAACAATTCTGGCTTCTGGAAAGCCAAGAAGCTGTTTTGAAATAAAAATCTGCCAAACATTCATTTCACCTACCGTGTTGCCTCTAACCTTTAAAATATT
This sequence comes from Labeo rohita, assembly GCF_022985175.1. Lineage (NCBI taxonomy): Eukaryota > Metazoa > Chordata > Actinopteri > Cypriniformes > Cyprinidae > Labeo > Labeo rohita. The sequence continues at coordinate 14,977,259 of NC_066892.1, read as the reverse complement.
TATATATATAGATTGGAGTTTGCAATTGCATTTGCATTTCTTTTAAAAAATGTGACTCTGATGCAAATTAAAGTTGTAGAGCTTTTTATAATGTACTGCAAAGTAAACAGTTTTACAGTTAACGCTCTTATCTGGTGTCATTTTGGTGGAGAAGATGCAATTCTGGATGTGTTATCCTTCCAGCGAGTAAAAGGTATGACCGTATGAGGAAAATGCACTTTATTTCTTTGCTGTATCATGTGGACTTCTTGTGATTAGTTTTATTCTTTATAGCCATAAAAAGTTGTTTTCTCTCTCTCTCCACATGCTCTTTATTTTAGGCCAGGGCTGTCCTGGACTGAGTGCTTTGAATAAGAGTCAAGCCATTAGTAGCATTCTGCCAAGAAGAACTGAACGGGCTGTCTTGGCATGACTCTACCAATGCCATTCATTTTTCTTCATGTTTGCTCTATAAATAAATGCACTCCAGAAAGCCAGCGGAAAACATTTTATTTATTAAAGAAAGATTGAAACCCTGGTCAGGTTTGGCAACAATGCAATTTAAGAAGTTGCAGTAGTAGTGGTTTAACTGATTCATTTTAATATAGCTATTAAGTTGAGTGGTAACTAAATTGTTGTAGTGGATCCAGTCACTTGGCCATAATTTTGAGTGGTTGAGAGTTTCAACTTTAAACGCAACGTTGCATAAAAACAATGTAATATTAGGTGTATTTAGATATTAGACGTTACTGTTTTTAATATTAGGCATTAGGCCTACGGAAATACACGATTTTATTACAAACACTGACAACGCTGATTATATCGAGGTGTTTTTTTTTTTTTTTTTTTTTTTTAATCACAAACACGTTGTATGTTTTTCGTTTATTATGAACAATGTCAACATTGTTGCTAAAGTGTTTTTCTGTAATTGTATTCTAATAATAGTAATCTACCACTAGAGGGCAGCACTGTATTTTGTCTAATCCTGAACGTGATTTTTCATTGAGAGGTTTAAAAAAAAAAAAAAAAAAAAAAAAAAAAAAGCCATAAAACTGGCTACATATTATATTGGCTACACTTAAAATTATTTTAATAACATCTTAATCTTATTAAAAGAATACGGTTATTTAAATATTGATATTTAAAAAGAAAACACAAAGTAAAAATAATTTTACCTTCATAGAAATGTTCTATACTACTACTACATTTAATAAATGTAATGAAATGTTGACTGACCGAACTTTGGTTGCAAAAAACGCCATCAGTCAAAAGCTTTAAACGGTAAGATTTTTATTTATTTATTTATTTATTTTTAAAGTTCATCTTCTCACACAGCCTGCATTTATTTGATCCAAAGTACAGTAAAAACAGTAAAATTCTGAAATGTTTTAACTATTTAAAATAGCTGTTTTCTATTTGAATATAGTTTAAAATGTAATTTATTCCTGTGATCAAAGCTAAATTTTCAGCATCATTACTCCAGTCTTCATTGTCACATGATCTTTCAGAAATCATTCTAATATGCTGATTTGCTGTTCAAGAAACATTTATTATTATTATAAATATTTAAAACCGTTGAGTACATTTTTCAGGATTTTTGGATGAACATTATACACTATACAATTCAAAAGCTTGGAGTCAGTATCATGTTTTAATTATTAATTCATTAATTTTAGTAAATAAATGATAGAAATTAATGCTTTTATTTAGCAAGGATGTTTTAAATTGATCTGAAGTGGTAATAAAGACATTTATGTTACAAAAGATTTCTATTTCAGATAAATGCTGTTCTTCTGAACTTCTTTTTTCCGTCAAAGAAACAAAAAAATAAATCTACTCAGCTATTTTTTAACATAATAATAAATGTTTTTGAGCAGCAAATCGGAATCTTAGTGTGATTTCTGAAGGATCATGTGAATGGAGTAATGATGCAAAAAAATCAGCTTTGAAATTACAGGAATAAATTACATTTTAAAAATATTCAATTAGAAAACAGTTACTGTAAATAGTAAAAATATTACACATTTTTGGATCAAATAAATGCAGGCTTGGTGTGCAGAGGAGATTTAAAAAAAAAAAAAAAAAAAAAAAAAAAAAAAAAACATCTTACTGTTCAAAAACTTGACTGGTAGTGTATTTGTAGTCATCTAAAATGTTGGATGCAATACACAAATGTGACCACCAGGTGGTATCACCGTATTCATTTCCCCAGTGTATGTTTGAGTACAACTTTAGAGGGATGTGGGAAAGTCGTAAGTGGTGTCCTCACTGAAAGAGACGAGACCAAGACATGACTCAAAGCAAAAACATCCAGCATTTATGGAAGAATTGTGCAGCAGTGATGTTAGATGCTATTTTTGTGCTTATAGCTATTTGATTTGAATATAATCAACATGCTACTCTGACTTTCATTATAAGCTTGGCAAACACTGCCAAATGCACATTCTATGACTTTTTCAGGGAGTAGGGTGCTGATTAAGACTAAAGTGTGACACTGTTCATGGGTCAAAGGTCAGCTGGACACCTGGGTGAGACTTGACCTCTGAAGAAGACCATAAAGATTGGGTTTGACTTTATTACTATTATGATCATAATTTAAATATATCCTCAAGCATTTGTTTATTTATTTATTTTTGCTAATTGATCAAAACCGAAAAACGTTTATCATTTTATGAAAGGTTGTTGTTCTTATGTTCTTTTGAACTTTCCTTTTGTTGAAGAAAAACTGGAAGAAATCACCATTTCCAAATTTAAATATATCGTCAGACTTATTTATTTACTTATTTCATGATTTTTTGCTATTTGATCAAAAGTGACAGAAATGTCTGTAATTTCACAAAAGATTTGTAAATCTGTTCCTTTGAACTTTACTTTTGTTAAAGACTTCTGAAGAAATCAGTTTCCAAATTGAAATACATCCTTAAACTTTCATTCATTAATTTTAATCATGATATTTACTAATTGGTGAAAAGTGACACTAAACGTTTATATTTTTACAAAAGATTTCTAATTATGTTCTTTTGAACTTTCCTTTTGTTGAAGGGAAATTTGAAGAAATCATTTCCAAATTTAAATATATCCTTAAACTTTTAGTTATTTATTTGATCATTTTTTTGCTAATTGATCAAAAGTGACGGTACATTTTTGCTGTCACTTTCGATCAATTTGCAAAACATTTATAATATTACAAATAGTTAGTTCTTTTGAACTTTCCTTTTGTTAAAGAATTATAAAGAAAACAGTTTCCAAATTTAAATACATCCTTAAACCTTTATTTATTTATTTGCTATTTTATTTTTATTTTAATCATGACATTTTTGCTAATTGATCAAAAGTGACAGGAAAAACGTTTAGAATTTTAATAAAGGTTTCTAATTATGTTCTTTTGAACTTTCCTTTTGTTGAAGGGAAATTGAAGGAAATCACCATTTCCAAATTTAAATACATCCTCAAACTCTTATTTATTTATTTATTGCTAATTGGTCAAAAGTGGCAGTAAAAACGTTTATAATATTACAAATGGTTTCTTATTATGTTCTTTTGAACTTTCCTTTTGTTGAAGGAAAAACTGGAAGAAATCACTATTTCCAAATGAAAGTTTATTTTTTTTTTAATCATGATTTTTTTTTTTTTTTTTGACAAATTGATCAAAAGTGACAGAAAAATGTCTAATTTTAAAAAAAGATTTATAATTCTGTCCTTTTGAACTTTCCTTTTGTTAAAGAATTCTAAAGAAATCATTTTCCAAATTTAAATACATCCTCAAACTTTTATTTATTTATTTGTTTACTATTTCATTTTAATCATGATATTTTTGGTAGTTGATTAAAAGTGACACTAAAACGTTTATAATTTTACAAAACGATTTTGATTGTTCTTTTGAACTTTCCTTTTGTGGAAGAAAAATTGGAAGAAGTCACCATTCCCAAATTTAGATACATCCTCAAACTTTTATTTAATTATTTATTTATTGCTAATTGATCAAAAGTGGCAGTAAGAATGTTTATAATATTACAAATGGTTTCTTATTATGTTCTTTTGAATTTTCCTTTTGTTGAAGAAAAACTGGAAGAAATCACTATTTCCAAATCCAAGTTTGTTTATTTTTTTTTATTTATTTATTTTTATTTATTTATTTATTTTTTTGTCCTTCTGTCCTTTTGAATTTTCCTTTTGTTAAAGAATTCTAAAGAAATCAGTTTCCAAATTTAATACATCCTCAAACTTTTATTTATTTATTTACTATTTTATTTTAATCATGAAATTTTTGCTAATTGATTAAAAGTGACACTAAAACGTTTATAATTTTACAAAACGATTTTGATTGTTTATTTGAACTTTTGTGGAAGAAAAATTGGAAGAAGTCACCATTCCCAAATTTAGATACATCCTCAAACTTTTATTTATTTATTTATTTATTTATTGCTAATTGATCAAAAGTGGCAGTAAAAATGTTTACAAATGGTTTCATATTATGTTCTTTTGAACTTTCCTTTTGTTGAAGAAAAATTAGAAGTCACCATTTCCAAAAAAATCAAAGTAATTGATCAAAAGTGACAGTAAACACTTTATAATTTTAAAAATATTTTCTAATTATGTTCTTTTGAACTTTCCTTTTGTGGAAGAAAAATTAGAAGTCGTCACCATTTCCAAATGTAACTATATCCTCAAACTTTTATTTTAAATATTAAAATTAATATTTTGCTAATTGATCAAAAGTGACAGTAAAAACTTTAGAATTTAAAAATGGTTTCTAATATGTTCTTTTGAACTTTCTGTTTGTTGAAGAAAAATTAGAAGAAATCACTGTTCCCAAATTTAAATACATCCTCAAACTTTTACTTTATTTATTTATTTATTTGTTTATTTATTTATTTATTCGTGAAATTTTTGCTAGCTGCAACAGGTGGACACAAGTTGTTCACATGTTTTAAAGTTTTAAAGTTAATTGAAATTTCTACAATTATTTTTGTGGTTTTATTAGTTATTCAGTTATTTTAACAATTATTTCACATATTTTGACGACTATGATATTCAGTGGCAACTTGTTCAGTGACAACTACTGGGGAATGTTGTCGCAAATAACACTATATTTGGTGAGCTATAATCTAAACATCATGAATTGTGGTTTTTGAGGTCAAGAAATAAAAATAAGTATGTATAAAAACAAAGGAAAATCGACCTACATTTCCCAGCATGCACTTGGAGGGCTCCGTCACCCCCTTCATCAAATCCGCAATCTCATTCACTCACTGTCCGTGTCGAGGACAACAACTCACTACCTCCGTCTCTATCTGCCCGTGTAAGTACAACTACTCTTTATTCAGTTCACTCTTCATTCACTTCGTTATTATTATTATTATTAAGAGCTTAGAGTCGAGTTGTTGCGATGTGTTCTGAACGAATTCACTGAAAGGTTCAGTATTTGGACTGACAGTATATTGTACTATTTTTCTCCGAATTACACTAATGTATAAAGTCGTGACTTCGTAAACGTTAGGTGGGGAATTAGTTGTATTAGACAAACAAATAATTCGGGAGGGTTGACATGGTCTTTATTGTTCCTGACAGTGTTTTATCAGTGGTCTGTCGCAGGTTTACTGTTAGTCTTTGTCTTGCTCGACCGCTAATCTACCAGACAGCAGCTCGACTTCACAAAACAAATGACATTGTATTGCTTCTTGAATAGGTAGTAAACAAATATTAATACTAGTTTGTCTTTATTTCCTTTGTCTTTAGGAATCTGAGTCAATGAACTACAAAGAATCATTTCAGCACCATGACCAGAGATCTTTTCATCGTATGTGTATTCAAAGACATGAATTGAACTTTTCGCTGCTGTGCTTATAAATGAGGCGAAGTTGTTGGCAGCTACAACAGGTGACTTTATATAATATATCAAATGCATATGACCACATTCTGATTTATCATGATGAGGAATAAGAAAAACAGCTGTTGGACAGCTATGCATAGGGATCTTGTGTAGAAAAACTGTTGTAAACTACATTTAATTTATAATCTAAGTTCAATTTGCGACTCTACAAAGCCAAAATGACTTCTTCGTATAATGATGAGACCAGGAGTGATGTATCAGAATCTCTGGAAGTCTGTGAATTCCAGGGACAATATGGAGATCCGGGTGCTTACTACAAATCTAAAAGCCTACCCGTTCTTAACGGAGACTGTGCCACCGTTAATGAGTCGCTGGAACCGCGGCTGGTCAGTACGACCCAGACTTTAGTAAACACGGACCAGTGCTTGGCGTTCGATGATCTTCGACAGAAAGACTTGAGTGAACTGGATTCGCCCACCAGGACTGATTTCTCCCCTTCAATGTCCAGTATGGTGGGTCTCAGCAGCTCTATGAGAACTGAAACTAATCGAGCAGGTGGTAAAAAAATTGGCTTTTCGTTGGCAAGATTCATCCGCTTTCCTGTGAGGAAGTACATGAGGGTGATTCTGTCCGACTCTAGGTGTTTTTTGTTTTGTATGTGTTACCTGACGTTCATCCAGTCGTTGATGGTTTCAGGCTACCTTAGTAGTGTCATCACCACTATAGAGAAGAGATACAGCCTTAGAAGTTCAGAATCGGGACTGCTGGTTAGCTGCTTTGACATCGGAAGTCTTCTGGTGGTGGTCTTTATTAGTTATTTCGGGGGTCGAGGCCAGAGGCCACGCTGGTTGGCGGTAGGAGGGGTGTTCATCGCTGTGGGAGCAGCTCTGTTCTCTCTTCCGCATTTTATCTCTCCACCTTATCAAATTCAAGAGGTCAATTCGTCCACGGGGAACGAGGGCCTGTGCTCGAATGGGAACGGGAGCAGAAGGGACGCTCTGGACGTGTCGTCCTGTCCGAGGGACCAAGAGGGCAACGATCACTCTGTGTACGTTGCCCTGTTCGTCTGCGCCCAGGTTTTGGTTGGCATGGGATCCACTCCTATCTACACGCTGGGGCCGACGTACCTGGATGATAACGTGAAGAAGGAGAACGCTTCCCTTTACCTTGGTAAGAAGTTTCTTTTAGTTTTGTACTTCGGATATCACAGTTAAAGGATTAGTTCACTCCTGAATTAAAATTTTCAGAAAATTTACTCACCCCCGTGTCATCCAGGATGTTCATGTTTTTTTTTCACCAGTCAAAAAGAAATTGAGTTTTTGGGAAAACATTACAGGATTTTTCTCCAGATAGTGGAATTCAATGGGGATCGGCAGGTTGACGGTTTGAATTGCAATTTTGATGCAGCTTCAAAGGGCTCTACACGATCCCAGCTGAGAAATAAGAGTTTTATGTAGCAAAATGATCAGTCATTTTCTTAAAAAAAAAAAAAAAAATAAAAAAATATATATATATATATATATATATATATATATATATATATATATATATACTTTTGAACCCTTTTTTATATATATATATATATATATACACACATACTTTTTTTGCCACAATTATCAGGAAATTTTCATTCTAGAGTGAACTAATTCTTCAATAGTGTCATAATTTTTTAAAATGTTTTCTTCAAAACAAATTGTAATATTATTATAAAATTTACACAGCTGCATAAACAAATATAAAAAAAAGATATAAAACATAATATATAAGTATCATATATCAATATTTTATGTAATATAAATATATACACAAAACTGTATAAAAACTAAATATACACACTATTTTTTTAAATGTTTTAATTAATATATAATTATAGTTTTAGTTATTGATAAATAAATTATTCTCACACACATGTGTGTGTGTATATATATATATATATATATATATATATTTATATTTATATATTTACACACATTAGTGTATAATTATTCAACTTACACACTAGGTTCTATTTTTCAATTAATTTGAATAAATACAGAATACAGTATACACAATTTTATATATTTATATTTTATATGCATGTTACTTAAATATTTAAATATATATATTTAAATATTTATATACATCTTATTGAAAGATTTTTTTAAATATAAAAAGTGTGCAAAAATGATAAATATTGTAATATTTTTATATAATTTTGATATATATATATATATATACAAAAACGTTTTAAAAAAATCTATTTATTATATTATATTATATTATATTATACTATATTATATTATATTAAGTTTACCAAAATTGTAAAAAATTAACTGAAAATTTAAAAAATGACAAAAATGATTAAATAGAATAATATTTTAAATATGATGCTTTTATGTAATGTTACATTGTTATATTATATTATATTATATTATAAATGTTTACAAATATCCTTAACAAAAAAATGTAAGAAATGATAATAAATGATTAAATATAATAATATTTTTAAAAGGATAATTTTTTTTAAATATAATGCTTATATTATATTGTGTTATATTATGTTATATTATATTATATTAATGTTTACCAAAAAAAAAAAAAAAACTGGAGGAGCACCAGAGGTCATTGCAAGTGTAGGGGGGTATAATACATGATCACATGACCATTGTTCTTTCCTCTGTCATATACCTTTTTCCCTAATCTTTTCCAAATCCCATTCCTTCCACCCTGTGATTTGAGCATGCTGATGAATTTGTATGAAGCCTCTTTGGTTGCGCTTGTATTTATAGAGACGTTTGTTGAAAATACTGTTCCATACTTGGAAGAAAAAAAAAAAGTGACATCAGTGTTAAATAATCTTCTTGTTTTAGTTTTAATCAGCATCATGCTATAACCAACATGCTAAGTCATAACCATGGTAACTACGAAGATATGAAGCATGCTGGGAGTGTGCATAGTGACAGGTTATGACAAAACAAAGCTGCTTTAGTTGTATGATTGATTGGGACAGACCAGTGATTTTGATTTTTGTATGAAGACCAATTTATCTACAGTTTGTTGAGCAAGTGGGGCAGTGATGGACCCTCTGTCTGGGGCAAAACCCGACTGACTGTAACCCCCAGCTGTAGACACTCCCAGACTGCGTCTTTTAAAGAAGCACATCACTGATCCAGAAACAGGATCGCGTCTTTGTGATGGGTTGTAATGCTTCAGTGAACATGCACACGCAGTCTTTGGAATAAAGAGCACCCCATTATAAAGTACATATGCTGCAGCCTTAAAGCAATGTATTGATCACTGCTTACACCTGAAACAGTTCAGTGAGCATGATACGAGTGAGAGCAAGAGACACAAAACAACTGGCTTCTCTACATTCTGACAGCCTGAGGGTTTTCTTCTCCCTTGGAACTTCATGGCTAAGAATTTTTTTTTTTTTTTTTGTTATGTTGGTATCTTATACCTTAAAGCCTTTTTTCTCATGGTTTTTTTTTTCTTATCTTGGAATATGAAGCATTATATGAAGTTGATTAAGATGATAATATGCAGTTGTTTTTAATGCTTTGATCACTTTACCTTGTGCTCTTTATTCTATATGATATTTTAGATTAATAAAAATAACTAAATATTTAGAAGAAGTACATGGATTGGACTTCTGGTTGAGTCTTGATTTACAGACTGCAACATGCAGCTAAAAATAATATGAGTCATAAAACGAACCATTTATTGTGTCAAAATTGTACCTACTTTCTTTCTGGCATCTCCCTGTTCCAATTATTTCAAACCCCATCACAATTTGTGTAAAGCACTTGGGGCAAGAAAAGACAAATTGAAATCTCCCATACGTTGAGAGGAGATAAAGTGGAATGTTTGCTTTGTCCTCGTCTTGTTTGAGCCGCGCACACATTCTGCTAGCGTTGCTTAGGGCCGTTAAACTTCCCTCTGTGCTCTTCACAGGTTGTTCAAACAGGGTTTGTCTTTGCAAAACATGCTTTTTCTTCATCCTTTCTTCTGCCTTCCTTTGCCTGTGGTTTTTGAGTTAGTTGTGTGCAACGGACAAGCAGTCTGCATTATGAAAACATTTGCATACCCCAGAGTCCCTCAGGCAGATTCATTTTAATGAGCTGATGTAAATCAGTCTGTTGTCCACTGTTTTCACTTTCTGACACAATTTTGCATACTGAAACTGACCCCTGTTGGGGGAAGAATGACTGAGAATAAGATCTCTAACCTCTTTACTTGGTCATAAACATTAAAAAAATGCCCAATGCAGATAATTTAAAAATGTAAAAAAATGTGCCTTTTCATATCTCACAATTCTGACTTTTTTCTTGCAATTGCAAGTTTATGTCTTGCAGTTCTGACTTATTTTCTCAGAATTAAGATATAAACTCACAATTGTGAGATATTAATTGGAAATTTGGAATTTTTCTCAGAAATTTATAAGATATAAACTGAGAGAGGAAAAAGTCAGAATTGCGAGATATAAACTCACAATTCTGACTTTTTTTTTTCTCCGAATTGTGAGATATGAACTCGTAATTCTGAGAAATAGTCAGAATTTTGTGATATAAACTTGTAATTGGGAGTTATAAAGTCAGAACTGCAATATAAACTCGCATTTCTGACCCCCACCTCATCTCGCTATTTCAACTTTTTTCCCACAAATTGCACTTTTATACCTCGCAATTCTGACTTTTTTTTTTTCAGAATTGTGTTTCTCTAGCAGTTCTGACTTTTTTCTCACAGTTGCATTTGTCTTGCAATTCTGAATATTTTTTCTTGAAATTGCGTTACCTCACAATTTTTTTTTTCTCGGAATTTTTTTTTTTTTTTTCTCGGAATTACGTCTTTTTTAATCTCGCAGTTGTTTTTTTTTCGCAGTTTTTCGCAGTTGTTTGTTTGAATTGTTTACCTTTTTGGCAATTCTGAGTATCTCATAATTTTGCCTTTTTTTTTTTTTTTTTTTTTCCTTTTTTTTCTCAGAATTTCGCATTTGTATCTCGTAATTCTGACTTTTTTTCTCACAGTTACAAGTTTATTCCTTGCAATTCTGACTTTTCTCTGAATTGTTTATATGTTGCAATACTGACTTTTTATTCTCAGGATTCTGCATTTGTATCTCATAATTTTTTATTCTCAGAATTCTGCATTTGTATTTTTTTTTTTTTTTCCTTGCAAGTTGATATAAACAAGCAATTCTGAGGAAAAAAAACAGAATTGCAAGCTATAAACTATATAATACTTTATATCTAGCAGTTCTTTTTTTTGGCAAGTGCAAATTTCTTTTTTTCTCTGAATTCCGTGTTTTTTTATCTTGCAATTCTTTTTACTTTGAATTGCACATTTATATCTCACAATTCTGACTTTTTTTCTCGCAATTGCAAGTTTAAGGTTTTTGAAGAATTTTGTGGCCGTTCTTTTTAATATAATTGAAGTGAATGAGGACTTGGGCTGTAAAAAATACATAAATAAATAATGGTGTTGAGACCATTTTCACTCAAAAACTGCTAGTAAAAGAAATCACACTGCATTAAATGTGAAATTTTAAAGTACAAAAAATGGAACATACTCTAACTGAAATAGTGTAGTTAATATGACTTTTGCATTACATTCCAAGTCAAAGTAAGGTTTATACAGGTTTGAAATGGCATGAAGCTGCGTAAATAACAGAATTGAAATTTTATGGCTGAACTATCCCTTTAATGATCTTGTTCTTCATTTGAACAATGGACAGGACTTTGACCCCCAATTGGCAGCATGCAATTTCCTCTTAGGTAACAATTCATTAATGAAGTGGGGGCCCAGGTGTTTCTCTGACTGATTTACAGCCAGGCCAACGATTTTCTTAGCATGGTGCTTGTGGCTTATAGACTGCAGGCAATCTAGGGGGTCAGTTTTGATTGGATTGTTCCTGTGTGTTTGAGTATGTATCTGTATTGTAGGTTTGTTGCCAAATGTAGAATGAAGTAATAATACTTCACTAGGCAGCTCTGTAACTTTAAGCCTCTGACACTCTAATAACTAAGGGATGCATTATTTCTGTTTTGGCTGTTGCGCTTTTTGTCAGAGATAGTTGATCATAATGCACTGACGGCTCCCTGGTGGGTGAGCGGTTTTATTTGCGGTCGTAATTGAGGAATACTGCGAGATGGATGGAGGCTGTGTTAAATTGGTGTGCACAATATCAGGACGCCCTGTGTAAACACACCTACTCTGTCAGCCTGCTTCTGGTAAATTTAGAAGGGGGTAACAGCTGCTGCTTTTTGTGTGTGCGTATGTGAGAAGAAGAGAGACTTTGACTTTACTGGGTGTTTCTTCAACTACAAGCACTTGTGGCCCAGTGGGTTTTAGAAAATAAATGGTCTCAAAATCTAACTAGTTTAATTCGTCCAATAACATTACCCAGTGGTCTATATACATACAAAACCTGACTTTTTTTTCCCCACCACACTGTCATTTCCACCATAAATCATGTACTGTATTTAAGGGAGTCATGAAATGCAGTTCCAGTTTTCATGTTATGATAATGCATGCAGTTTCAGTGCAGCTCCAAAGGGCTCTACACAATCCCAGTTGAGGAATAAGGGTCTTATCTAGTGAAATGAACAGTAGTTTTCTTGAAAAAAAAAAAAAAAAAAAAAAAAAGGAAAAAAAACCTCAAATGTATATACTTTTTAACCACAAATGCTCATCTCGCACTAACTTTGCTATGTTTTTTTTTATGACTTCACCAACATAGGCTCATTCGAAATACGTGCCTCTATATACAGAGTTCTGGCATGAAGCTCTAGATGGCGCAATCCCGATAGGTCTAACTCAGTCTAACCTAATGACATCTTTATCGCATGGCACAGCTGATTGGTTCTCTCCTGTATCAGTAGCCAATGAGCTCACTGCTCAACATTCAAATATATATATGACTATTGCTAGCTGTAAGCAGTTTTGCAGCATGCTTCAGAAACCCTCCACCTTCCCCAGCTCCACCTGTATAGATCTGCTACGAGGTGATTCATGTATGCTATGGGGGTTTATTCATGCGTTATGTGCAACAGCAGTTTTTCTTGCATGCTCATAGCATCATGTTGTGGATGTATTACAGCAGCAGAGTAGCAGATCTATTCCGCCAAGACCAAATACATTTACATTGTCAGGCACGTTACCATGCTAATCTCTCAGAGAGTTGTCATGACAGAAATAAATTTCTGCAGTGTACAAATATATACATTTCTGCTATTTATGTATCACTGCAGTTTCCAATTAAAATGAACACTAGAGGCAACTTTTATTCCTTTTGACACAAAGTATGATTTACACACAGCTTTGATTAATAAAGCCTAATTTTCACACAGTTACTTACAGAATATTACATTATGCCTTCAAAACAATTTTAACATCCTGTGCAATTTGAAAACTGATACTTTTGCATGTTGTTGTAACATATATAGCTTCATATGCGTGAGTTTTGTAATTCAGTAAATTAGTTTGGTAGCTGACCCGATATGGCCTTGCACTTGAGTGATGAAGAGCTCCTGTACGAACCCCATGAAACTACAGTTTGACAAAATAGTTAAAATTCATATAAGAAAGTTAAAATAGCACAGCTGAATCAACAAATGCGTTTTTATATCACTTTCGCATTTGTTAACACTATCGTTTAGGTTTAGGGTTTGGTTTGGTGTAAGGGATATTTCCAACGTGATAGAGCATTAACATTTAACGACACTACCTGGATATTTTAATTCCGCAATACGTACCTCAAGCAGCGTAATAAAAACGCAACAATACGTGCCTGTACCAGTGTAATAAAAACATGCCACGGTCACGTACTGAACATGTGTTTTAGTGCCACTCTCTGAACATTTAGTCCAGTAAGTAACGGCACGAAACGTGCAGTAAGGTAGATAATTACGATGTTGCAGAAATGTATGTAGAGGCACGTATTTCCAATGAGTCTGGGTTGGACTTCACGCATTAAGTAATCACACTGGAAAGGCCATGTGTGGTTAGTTCTTCGTCTGTGTGCTTAGGTTCGAAAAATGAGGGTCGGGCGAAAAACTCCATCTCATTTTATCCTCCAATTTTAAAATCGTCCAACATTGTTATTTTACTTTTTTGGTAAAGGGCGTTTAAATATCTTTGAACATTCACCTCGTTATACAAGGTCATGCGTGGCCTTTCCAACATGATTACATAATGCATGAAGTCGTAGATGCAGATCTAGTGCAAGATGAGCATTTGTTGTTAAGAAGTATATTTCATTTTTTAAGAAAATGACCAATCGTTTTACTAGATAAGACCTTTATTCCTTGGCTGGTATCGTGTAGAGTCCTTTGAAGCTGCATTGAAATTGCATTTTGGATCTTCAACCCACCGACTCCCACTGAAGTCCACTGTATGGAGAAAAATGGAATGTTTTCCCCAAAAACCTTCATTTCTTTTAGAGTGAAGAAAAACATGAACTTTTTGGATGAACATCTTGTATTCTGGAAGTGATCAGATCCTTAAAAAAAAATCCTCCTGGTATAAAGTGCCTAAAGTTGAAGAGCCGCCCTACTTTTTCATTGTAACGCATTGCAGTTTTTCCTCTTTGTGTGCTCAACATTTCCAACAGCACACGTTGAGCTAAATACATCCGTCCTCTCTTGCTCCTGAATTTAATATTTTCCTCCACACGCTCCATCCATTATGTGCGATCATGTTCCCAGAGCTCTGCTTTTGCTGTTGTGTGGCTTTACAGAAACATTGGCACCCATGTCACGATACTGACTTACAGGACAGCCACGTCCAAACTCAACTACAGGTTTTGGTTACACATTAGAGTTACTCAGCAGATAGCGCAAGTAGTAAAGGAGCTTTTTTCACCCTCTGTCACTTTCCCATACTCTCCTACACATTTAAACACGTCATCGTCCTTGTGTATGCATCACGTCACCAGGAATGAATTGTATTTTTAGAAAGTCTTCTGTTTCAGTACATACACTAATTGATTTTCTGCACAAATGGATTCTATTTCTGGGTGTTTCCAAGTGAGCGAATTGCAGCGTTTGGTGATTGTTAAAGGTCACATGAAAATTGAATTTCCATTTTTCACGTGTTCTGAAGCAGTTGGCTTGTTTTAGCAGTGTTGCTGCTCACAAACTCCAAGTAACCTAATTTAAATGTATGGGCTGTGTGAATAATATATGATTTTGTGTTTGTTTCAAATGACTTGAATGACATAATGATTATACATTGCCATTTTATATGGCTCGAACATTACAAATTGGGCTATTACACCTATGTGCCTCTGAGCAGGCAGACTGGCTCTGACAGATGTCACATTGAGTTTGAAATGGGATCACAGCGCTTGTTATGGCGTTAATCGAAATTAGTACCTGTCCGCAGGGGTTGCCAACAATGCATGTCAATTTGACTCAAATTAAACAATCTTATTCTCCAAATTAACCCTAATTGCAGATCCGGGATTGTCACTGCATGACAGTGGTTTGAGCTAAATTATAACAGATCACTGTATTCATTGCTTTGACCCTTGGAGAGTTACAGCCTTCTGCCTTTGAAATTAAAATTGGCTGTTAAAACTGCAGGAGAATGGGACGAGGAGGTAATTTCAGCTTGAGTTGTTTTCATCTTTGATTGTACTTGTAGTGTGCTGGTAGTCTTTTATTGGGATTGTTTACCTCGAAGCATTTTAAGATTATGGCATTCTAGGTATTTGTCTTAAGCTTGACTAAAGATGAGCCAAGCAGTTGCTTAACACTTAAATAAGTGTTCATTGTGTGATTCTTGATGCTTGAGTTATTGATAGACAAGCCTATATACAGTTGAAGTCAAAAGTTTACATACACCTTGCAGAATCTGCAAAATGTTCATTATTTTACCAAAATAAGAGGGATCATACAAAATGCATGTTATTTTTTATTTAGTACTGACCTGAATAAGATTTTTCATTTGAACCCTGTTCAACAATGACTGTATGATTATAAGATCCATCTTTTCACACTGAGGACAACTGAGGGACTCATATGCAACTATTGCAGAAGGTTCAAATGCTTCTGATGCTCCAGAAGGAATCACAATGCATTAAGAGCCAGGGGGTGAAAACTTTTTGAATTTGAAGATCAGGGTAAATGTAACTTATTTTGTCTTCTGGGAGACATGTAAGTATCTTCTGTAGATTCTGAAGGGCAGTACTACATGAAAAGATATTTAGGCAAAATAAGAAAAACGTACACATCTTCATTCTGTTCAAAAGTTTACACCCCCGGCTCTTAATGCATAGTTTTTCTTTCTGAAGCATCAGTTGCATATGAGTCCCTCAGTTGTCCTCAGTGTGAAAAGATGGCCCTCAAACTCATACAGTCATTGTCGGAAAGGGTTCAAATACACAAAAATACTGAAAAACCAAAGAATTTGTGTGACCTGAAGGATTTTTCTGAAGATCAGCGGGCAGTTTAACTGATCAGGACGAGCAAGAAACTCATGAACAACTATCACTAAAGAAACAAAAAACACAAAGACAAACAAAAAAAAAACACAGCTGTGGATCAACACAGTATTAAGAATCAAGTGTAAGTAAACTTTTGAACGGGGTCATTTTTATAAATTCTATCTGTAAATGTCTTTTATGTGAAATGTCATACATGCATTTTGTATGATCCCTCTTATTTTGGTAAAATAATTAACATTTTGCAGATTCCGCAAGGTGTATACAAACTTTTGACTTCAATTGTATATATACTGTTGTATATATAAAAATAAATACGAGAGTAAATAATTAATGACAGAATTTTCATTTTTGGATGTACTAACCCTTTAACTTGACCTATGAATAATGGCTTGAATTTCTGATTGTTTCTCAAACATGCTTGAAAGCTTCAATGCAACCACATGGAAAAGAGCGACCAACACAGTCCATCTCCTTTTGCATTCAAGAAATTGCCAGAGTTTAATATTTTGGATGACCTCTTTAAGAAGTACATTCGCCCCTAGCTTTGTGTGTACTGTGGACATGTAAATATCTCCATTACAAATCGCTCTGAAAGACACCTATTGTCTTTGCTGACCCTTTTCTCAAAAGACATCTTGTTGCTGCTATTAAAATGGCACGATATGCGGTTGGAACCATACATAACCCAATGGAAAGGAGAAAGAGATTGTGCAAAACCTCATGCCATGTCCATTTTTTCACAGAAACCTGTTGTTTTGCTATAAATACATGGTAAGGTGATGATTTGCAGCCTCTCTGTGCATTTGCCATGGCTTATATCCCTTAATCACTCTTTGGCCTGTCTGTGATTTTAGATGTGACTTTGTCTTATCTAATGACCTTCCCTCAGGACATAAGGCTTTCTGAACTGCAAAATGTTTGCCATGTCTCTGTTCCAGCCCAGGAGCTATGGAAAAAGACCTTCTCGGAGGTACTCAGACAGTTATTTATCCGTAAAATATGCCTGTACTGGGATTCATATGTTGAAATTCTAAACCCAAATATTTGGTATTTAGAAACAACATCTGAAATTTAGCATGAAAGGTCATTTGTCTATTCAATGTGTGCTGAATCACATTTTCCATGTGCCAGTTTCCCATGTAACAACACAAGTGTTTGACTTGCTGTTCACAGTTGTTTCAATGTATGTCTTTATTAGCCCAGATTCTCAATTCTTTTGCTAATCTCATTTTGAAGACCTTGCCCCAGTTCAGAGTGGCATCTGCTGCTAGGTCTGGATGTTTTGTAGACTCCCTGGAGTATTGATGTATTATAGGGCTTGGTTAGTAATCCTTTGCATGGATGGGTGTTCCTGGATCTGATTGTAAATTGTCCAGACTCTGATGGCCCAGAACAAAACCATTGAGGAGTTCTTCTGGGTTGAGTTCCTCACATGGCAAGTTTTAGGGTGACTTTGGAGATCTGGTTTGTAATGTGAACCCACAAACAGCCCATACAGATGAGTTTTCAGGATTAACCTTTCTGTAAACCCCAGAATTACCTTATATGACCTTGTCTTTCATAATTGGTTATGTATGTCATTAGGGGTGGGCAATATACCGGTAGACATGATTACCTGTAGAAATTTGTCAACCGGTAGAGATTTTGGACTATTGTCTGTATCACAGGGACACACACATGATGTTGTTGTGCTATGTGGTCAAGAAAACAATCATTTGCATGTGTTTTTAAAAGTTACAGTTAGAAAACAAGTGATTTTAAGCTGTTAAAGCGCAATCTGAAGTGAAAGAGCTCAATTGGCTATATGCGACCCTGGATCACATAAGGGTCAATTTCTCGAAATTGAGATTTATACAGCATCTGAAAGATGAATAAATAATCTCTCCATTGATGTATAGTTTGTCAGGATAGGACAATATTTGGTTGAGATACAACTATTTGAATATCTGGAATCTGAGGGTGCAAAAAAAATCTAAATATTGAGAAAATCACATTTAATGTTGTCCAAATAAAGTCCTTGATAATGCATATTACTAATCAAAAATTAAGTTTTGATATATTTACTGTAGGAAATGTACTAAATATCTTCATGGAACATGATCTTTATTTAATTTCCTAATGATTTTTGGCATAAAAGAAAAATCAATAATTTTGACCCATACAGTGTATTTTTGGTTATTGCTACAAATAAACCCCAGTGACTTAAGATGACTAAACATAAGGTTTTATGGTCCAGGGTCACATATGCGCGCACTGTCTGAGAGACTGTTTCTGAGTGCTGTCATGTGGCGCGCACATGTGAAGACGGTGCTCATAGAGCACCAGAGTATTGAACAAGTTATTTTTGCCACTTTATAGGCCTTGAACAGTTAAATACACTTGCATGTGTCATAATGCTCGTCTTTCCAATTATTCTCTAAAATATAGTCATTTAGGTCTTAAGTGAAGCAAACAGCTGAGAAAGAAAACACACGTGTAACAGTAAATTGGATCCGGGCAGCTCTTAAAGTGACATCAGTCTAATATTCCTGCTGTCTGTTATTCATGGTAATCAAACAACAAAAGAGAGAAAGTCTCTTACTGCCCTTGACAAAATCACTTTTGCAACTTTAATTAGAAGAAATATATTTGAAATCTGTTTATATTTAGTGATATTGACACTGGTGACAAGAATGATGAAACTTCTATGCTTTTGAACAGATCTTATTTAAATCAAAAATAACTATATTGTGATTATATTGTTTGCGTGAAATAAAAAATCACGTTTTCTACTCTGAGTCTTAGGTCGAGTTTAGAGTTAGTTTACATTTTTCTGTTTGTTTTACATTCTTTGCTACAAAATTTATGTAAGAAAATGGCTTATGTTAACATAAAATGTAAAATTGAATGATAGCCCTAGATGCATTCACAGATATCTGAGCTGAACCCTGAATATCCACTGACCCCAACTACACCAACCTGTCACTGATTTTAGTAGATAAAAAAGCTGCAGGTGTATGTGAGTTTATTCTCTGACACCAGACACACACACAAAAGAGTGGGTACCCGTCTCACTGCCCCCTTCCCCCTTTGGGCCCTCATTGTTTGTGACCACTATGCAGATAAATACAGTGTGCACAAGCCAGTCGGCCCAGATGGCTCTTTTAGAAAGAATGTGCCGAGGGATCATCTGTCACTTACCCAGAATACTGGGTCATGGCAAAGGCATTTCTAAAGCTCATGCAATCAGTGCAAAGCCAGTTTGTAATCCAGCGTGAGAAGGAAAACAGACGTGCACTCTGATGGCCAGTGCACGTTTTCACTCCACCTACCTGTAATTGTGACCCTGAGTTTAATAAAATAATGAGGTAATGTTTGTCAGCGTATCAGACTATTATAGGGATGACATAATGTATGCCACGCATATACACTTGCTGATGGAGGCAGCAGTTTTAAGGCATCAAAAGTTGTGTGTTGCCTCTTAAAATTTTAGCTAAATTTGTAAGGCAGCATTTGCACATACATTACAAAATAAAAAAGTAAATGTATTTAGTTTTTAATTATTTTATCATATGCTAGTTATTTTTTTTGTAATTTTGTTTTTATTCATTTTATACTGAAGCCCATTTCTGCCACTGAATAAAAAAATAAGGTAATTGCAACTTTTTATCTCACAATTCTGACTTTATAATGCGCAATCGTGACTCACATTTGCATGTTATAAAATCAGAATTATAAGATATAAACTCATATAAAAAGTCACAATTGCAGGAAATAAACTTGCAATAAAAAACTTGCAAATTTTTTAAAAACAGAAAGAATTGTGAGTTTATTTCTTGCAATTTTGACTTTATAACTTACAATTGTGAGTTTATTTCTCACAATTTTGACTTTCTTACTTGCAATTGTGAGTTTATTTCTTGCAATTCTGACTTTATAACTCGCAATTGTGAGTTTGTTACGCAATCCTAAGAAAAAAAGACAGAATTGGGAGTTTATATCATGTAATTATGACTTTATAACTCACAACTATGAGTTTATACCACGCAGTTTTAAGAAGAAAAGAATTGTGAGTTTATATCACGCAATTCTGACTTTATTACTCGCAACTGTAAGTTTAGATCACACAATTCTGAGAAAAAAACTGAATTGTGAGTTTATATCTCCCAATTCTGACTTTTATAACTCGCAATTGAAAGTTTATTTCTCGTAATTCTGACTTTATAACTTGCAATTGTGAGTTTATATCAGGCAATTGCGAGTTTATTTCTCAAAATTATGACTCACATTCTGAGAAAAAGTCACAATTGCGAAAAAGTTAGAATTGCGAGTTTGTATCACGCAATTCTGAGAAAAAAAAGGCAGAATTGCAAGAAAAAGAGAAGTCACAATTACCTTTGTTTATTTTTTCAGTGGCGGAAGTGGGCTTCCATAGTGTTAAGATATTTAAAAGGCATATAAAAATAATACAAATCTACCTGTATATTTATTTTGTATTTTATGCTGTAATCTTGTAGTTTATTGTTATTTTTCTTCTCTTTTGTTTATTACTCCATGTTTTCTCATGGTCAGGTGACCAGAGAAAGAGTGATTGAAAGCAAAAGAAAGGAAAAGGGATACATAATAAGCAAGATCCACTCACAGAGTGGATAGGATTACAGATTTGGGAGGCCAGAGTGAGCATCTGACCTCACGGTGAATGACGCCGTGGCTGGCAGGGAAAAGGTACAAAGGGATTACCAACTTTTTCTTTGGGCGGTTCCTCGTAATAACATTCCTGCGCTAAAGCCCTTTAATGAGTGGAGCACGCCTTTGATCAGCAGGTCACATGGAGGAGGTGATTACCAGAGTGTGTCGAGGTCTCAGGTGCTGGCAAAGGATGTGATGAAACATCAGTTCTGTTGATGCAATATTTTTATCTATTTTGAAAGTTTAACTCTGTTTTTAGGTAGGCACTCATGTAATTCCACCAAAAAAAAAAAGAAGAGGTATACATCCCCACCCCCGTGTTCATTTATTGAATATTTAGCTAATTTGATAACAATTTAAGTATTGTTTACTATTCAAAAACACAAATGCCTAAATGTGTCTTGAAAATTAAAAAACAAAACAGTATTGTCATTGGTGGAAAAAAAAAGTCTTTTCCCAGTGTGAGCTTGAAACTGGAGCAGTATATCAGTCATGATGGATGAAAATTGAATTACCAGGTTCTGTTTTTTTTTTAGACATCACTGTCATAAAGGCCCATTTATAGTCCTACTGTAATCTCTGTAAAGGGACAATAAAGGGAAAAAAGAAAAAGCGTTAGTGACTGACATGACAGGCAAAACCTTTCAGAGAATTGGTATTCACTGAATGCATATGGTGGTTTTAATTGATAAGTCAGTTTATATTAGGGGTCAATCGATTATTGGCACCGATATTAAGCATTTTAATGGTTATCGGTATCGGTCATTTTCAAAACCAGTTTGCCGATAAAATAATTTTAAGGCATTTAAAGAGTTTTTGTCGGAGCCCTTGTTATTTTTAATTTTGACATTAATTTTAAGTTTTACACCAGACATATAAACTGACCAAAAATGCAACACTTTTGTTTTTGCCCCCATTTTTCATGAGCTGAACTCAAAGATCTGAGACTTTTTCTATGCACGCAAAAGGCCTATTTCTCTCAAATATTGTTCAAAAATCGGTCTAAATCTGTGTCAGTGAGCACTTCCTTCCTTTTGAGGGAGCGTGCATTTGGCATGCTGACTGCAGGAATGTCCACCAGAGCTGTTGCCAGTGAATTGAATGTTCATGTCTCTTCCATAAGCCGTCTCCAAAGGCGTTTTAGAGAATTTGGCAGTACATCCAACCGGCCTCACAACCCGCAGACTACGTGTAACCACACCAGCCCAGGACCTCCACATCCAGCATCTTCACCTCCAAGATTGCTCCAAGACCAGCCACCCGGATAGCTGCTGCAACAATCGGTTTGCACAACCAAAGAATTTCTGCACAAACTGTCAGAAACCGTCTCAGGGAAGCTCATCTGCATGCTCGTCGTCCTCATCGGGGTCTCGACCTGACTGCAGTTCGTCGTCGTAACCGACTTGAGTGGGCAAATGCTCACATTCACATTCGATGACGTCTGACACTTTGGAGAGGTGTTCTCTTCACAGATGAATCCCGGTTTTCACTGTACAGGGCAGATAGCAGACAGCATGTATGGCGTAGTGTGGGTGAGCGGTTTGCTGATGTCAACGTTGTGGATCGAGTTGCCCATGGTGGCGGTGGGGGATGTACAACAGCATGTTCCAGTTCCTGCCAATATCCAGCAACTTCGCACAGCCATTGAAGAGGAGTGGACCAACATTCCACAGGCCACAATCAACAACCTGAGCAACTCTATGCAAAGGAAATATGTTGCACTGCATGAGGCAAATGGTGGTCACACAAGATACCGACTGGTTTTTCGGACCCCCCGAAATAAAGTAAAACTGCACGTTTTAGAGTGGCCTTTTATTGTGGCCAGCCTAAGGCACACCTGTGCAATAATCATGCTGTCTAATCAGCATCTTGATATGCCACACCTGTGAGGTGGATGGATTATCTCGGCGAATGAGAAGTGATCACTAACACGGATTTAGACAGATTTGTGAACAATATTTGAGAGAAACAGGCATTTTGTGTATGTAGAAAAAGTCTTAGATCTTTGAGTTCAGCTCATGAAAAACTAATTTTGATTAGTGTATATCGGTTCAAAATATTGATTTTCAGTCTACTTGGTCTGTAATAATCAGCAACGGCCCTGAAAAAGTGTACATTTGGTTATATTAGCAGGAAGCAAGTCCATTCAAAGTTTTTCTCTTGCCTTTAATGATCTATCTTACCTTACATGAAATTGGTCCCAAGTGCACTTCCTGGCAGCCAATAAAACCAAAGTGGCAAATAACCATTAAGGTGGCAATTAGTCTATGGAACAGGAGGTCAGGTCCATGAGGAGAGCAGGTCAGCAGTTTTAGTGCCACCTCAGGATGTAGGAGGCAGACGGGAGCCTTCTGAAAGCTTACCTAGGGACATCTCCAGCTGGAGAAGAGCGAGTGGAGAATCTCTTTATGTTGGGAAGACACTCTGAAGTTGTTTTCTTAGAGAAAATGCCATCTTTGGGCTTTCTACTTTAGCAGAAATATCATTGCTACATTTTATTGTTTAGATTGTATGGACCACTTTCATTATGCTTTTACATTCTGAAGCGTGAAATCATGCGGATACTCTCAAAAATTGAGAGTTTATGGATCAGTCACTACTGTGCAGAAACAAAAGAAACTAGATATGATAATTGAGTTGTTTTGCCTAAAAGCTTTTTATGTAGCAGAAGTGTTTGTTGATAAAGTTACAGTCGTGGAATTCCTGTCAGCGACCGAAGCATTTTTAATGAAGGCAATTCTTGCCGCTGTCTTCAGTTTAACTGGAACGGTGGAACTTAGAACATCAGCAGTAGTGTTTCAGATTTGTAGTGAATGTTGCTGTCAGCATCAGTCGGAGTTCTGCGCGTTTGCATCAGAATCAGCAGAAACCGTGAAGGGAGTCAGCAATGTGCAGCAGAACCCCTGGAGAGACCCACCGGTTCAGCAAATAAAGTGCTCAGTTGCTCGGTGGGAGTGAAATGTTTATGGCTGGATGCCCTGTCCTGTTTATTTTTCTTTGACTTTTTAATGAAAGACTTATTAAAGAACTCATTTTGAGAATGCCCTGTGCAAGTTTATCTAATGCTTAGCAGAAAAGAGCATCAGTTATTTCTAATAGCTTTTCTATATTAAAGTGTTCTGTGCTTGCATATTGTGGTTCTAGTTTGACTTATAAATATTACAAAGACTTCCTCAAAATTGCCTCTTTTGCTGATTAAATTTACTAATCAAGCAGCTTATCCAATGTGTTTCATCTTATTTTATAATATTTAAACAGGATTTCATATTAGTCCCATTGGACAAACAACAGAGTCTGTTTTTCAAGTGACTTAACTAATTTGCTTAAGTAAAATAACTTAAGGCATTTGTTGCCTTAAGTTTGCTGAGTTTGAGCATAAAAACTCTTTACACCACTTATTAGTCTTTTTGGAAGAAGTCTTTTATGCTTACCTAGGCTGCATTTATTAATCAAGAATACAGTCAAATATTAATGTTGTGAAACATGTTTACATTTTAAAACAACTGTTTTCTATTTCAAAGTTTAATTCATTCCTTTGAAGGCAAAGTTGACTTTTCAGCAACCACTTTCTTCAGTCTTCAGTGTCACGTGAACTTTTGAACGGTACTTTATCATCTGATGTAGCCTGAGGGACTGACCATATGCAAACAAGACCATATTGGCCATAATGCGTACAGGTGGACGGGTTTACCAGCTTGCTTTTGAAAAAGTTAGGATATAGCTTAACATGTCTTCAGGCAAAGCCTGCTGAAGATGACAGCTTCTGGAATAAGATCTGGTCTTGTGGGGGAAATTATCGTAGCGACACATGACCCAGTTAATACAGATCTGGCGGTAGTGAAGACACTTGAAGGGAGAGTTCTTCAGGTACAGCTTAGTGAAGTAAGTTATTGCTGCTGTGAAGTTTCTGATCATAGTTTTAGGAGTGCCTCAGGGCTTTGTAGTCGGTCTATTCCCATTCTTACAAATTTCTACGCAAAAAGCTCTTGTTCTTCAGTTAAGTTAAGCACAATTTACTCAGTTGTCTAAAATTACCTTGTTCGTCAAAAAAATAAATATTCTGTCATCATTTACTCACCCTGCATAATAATGTTTTTTTTTTTTTTAACAATGTTGGGGTGCAAACAACACTGACATTTTGCAAAGTATTGTTTTTTGTGCCACAGAAATGCAGTTTTTCTTCAAACAGCCACTGTACTCAAAGGACTTGGTAATAATGATAAAGAGCAACATTACTGACAGTTAGGATTAAGCACTGTCACTTTGATTATACATCAGCTTGTGTGAAAGAGATGGTTTACCCAAAAATTAAAATTCTGTCATTACGTGCTCACCATGTCGTTGTAGACACCTACTGTATGACTATTTTATCAGCAGAACACAAAAGGAGGTGTTCGGCTGAATTCAAAAACATGAACTTCCATTCATGTCAAGCACTGGAAGTGAATGGGGGTGGATGATGTGAAGCTCCAACCTGAACAAGAAATGACCATCAAAGTAGTCCATACAACTACTGAATTACATTGAGTCTCATGAGGTCATTTGGCAGCTTTGTGTTCAAAACAGACTGTAATTTGGGAGCGAATATTGCAACTCTTATATATTTTTGGAAATATTAAATTGTGTTTTACTGTTTGTCTGTTTGTATATGTGTGTGTGTGTGTGTGCGTGTATGTGTAGAATTGATCATATATTTATGCTTTTAAATTATTTTATTGGCAAACCTGTTTATTTTTATTGGCAAACCTGAAAATGACCGATACGATAACCATAAAAATCCTAAATTATCAGGCAGGCCGATAATCAGTTGACTTTATTATTGGTATCGGTCATTTTCGAGCTGTTGTTGTTTTTAATTTTGACATGAATTTTCATTTTGACACGAGTCATATAAATCAGTTCAAAATACTGGTTATCGGTCTACTTAATCTGTAATAATCTAACTGCATCAGCCCTGAAAAACACATTCAGGTTTTGAAAATGACCGATACCGATAATCATAAAAATCCTTATCTATCAGCCAGGCCGATAATCAGTCGAACCTTATTATCGGTATTGGTCATTTTCAAACCAGATTTTCCTTATCAATTATCTATTATCTATAATAAGTGATAACAGCATTGTCCCTGAAAAACATACCGGTTTTAAAAAAATGGACTATAACAATAACCCAAAAAAATCCTTTTTGATCTCTGTTATCGGTATCATCATTTTCAAAACCGATTTGCAGATAAAATGATTTAAGTGCATTTAAAGAAGGTTTTTGTCAGAGCCCTTGTTATTCTTAATTTTGACATTCATTTTCATTTTTACACCAGACATATATAGTTTCAAAATATCAGTTATCGGTCTACTTTATCTGTAATAATCAGTAACAGCATCAGCCCTGAAAAACATATATCGATTGACCCCAAACCGATAACCATAAAAATCTTAATTATTTGCCAGACCGATAATCAGTCGACCCCTATTATCGCTATCAGTCACTTTCAAAACTAATTTGCTGATAAAATTATTTAATAGCATTTAACGAACGTTTTTGTCAGAACCCTTGTTATTCTAAATTTTGACAATAATTTTCATTTTCACACCAGACACATATATCCGTTTAAAATATCGGTTATGAGTCTACTTTATCTACTACCAATTTTGAAAATGACCGATACCGATAACTATAAAATGCTTAATTATTGGCTAGGCCAATAACCAGTCAAGCCGTATTATTGGTGTTGGTCATTTTCAAAACCGATTTGTCAGAGCTTTTGTTATTTTTAATTTTGGCATTAATTTTCATCTTTACACCAGACACGCATATCATTTCAAAATATTGGTTATCAGTCTACATAATCTGTAATAATCAATAACAGCATTGGCCCTGAAAAACACATGCCAGTTTTGAAAATGGCCGATACTGATAATTTTTTCAAAACCAGTTTGCAGATAAAATCATTTAAATGGATTTCAAGGACGTTTTTGTTATAGCCCTTGTTATCCTTAATTTTGACATTAATTTTCATTTTTACACCAGACATACATATTGATTCAAAATATCGGTTATCGGTTTATTTAAACTGTAATAATCGATAATGGCATCAGCCCAGAAAAACACATATCAGTCGACCCCTATCCGATAACCATAAATATCTCTACTTATTGGCCTGGCTGATATTCAGTCAACCCCTAATTTAAGTAATTGAAAGAAAATGAAGGTCATAAACTTTCTGTGTCAAGAGACAAGGCCCAGAATCAATAACAATCACAGTACACAAGCATCGCTGCTCTTCCACAGTGGTTATGATATTGTTAGTGGGTCAATGTCAGTGAAAAGTTGTGAGATTAATCATTTGAGTCCTTTTGACTAGTTGTGTAGAAATGGTGAGTTTGCTAAATGAAGCACAGTCTCTCTCTCTCATTTTTCTCTTTCTGTCTCTTCTGTGTCAGCTACATTGCTCTTTTTGTCTGATGGATCATTGCTGCTCTGTGGCCTTTGAGGCCTCTGTGTTCTCTCTGCACCTCATTACCCTCAAAGTCACACCTGCCCCAGGGACACAAATGCCCTCGGAGGGAGCTGTGGTTCCCTCACAGATTTGTGCTTCAGGTACAGCTTAGTGAAATGAGTTATTGCCACTCTCCTTTGTGAAGTAATTTTAGGAGTGCCTCAAAGCTCTGTACTCGGTTCTTTCCCATTCTTACAGATTTCGACATTAAAAGCTCTTGTCCTTCAGTTAAGTGAATTGCATAGACATGTGTAGATAATACATAGTAGTTTTAATGATTTTATCACAATACGATTATGTATCATTATATATTAAGTAGGTTGGGTAATATTAAAGCTGTCTTTAAACTCTTTTTTGGACATTTTCGCTGGGTGTTTGTAAATGAGTGTTGTCGGGATATCACCAAAGCCACGTCTAGTGCTCTGACTGGATTGAACTGGCAGCACAGCTGTGTCAGGCCATTCTGGTGGAGCTCTGGGACAGATATATAAGGTTAGAACTTGTAAGAAGACACTGCTGCATCAGCAAGTTGCCATGACAATGTCATTCCCCATTTCATTGTCTTTTACCCCTGTCTCCTAGCAAGGTTACAGGGTCGAACAACCATAGGGATTCAGTGCTGTATACTTACAGTAACTGGGAACTCTTCCCTGCCTCCATTTCTACATTCAGAATGCTGCTTTTCATTGGTTACATCGCTAACAAAAAGGCTCTGAATTCGTCTTCTGTTACATTTTGTGCTTCAACCCCACTGAACATTGTGTTATGAGTTGCTGCATGTTATGCTGTTGTTTTGCTCAAGCAAAATTCTCTAGGGAAACGAGGCTTCATTAGAGCCCAGTGTGAGATTATACAACTCAAGCCCATATTTAATCAGCTTCATGCTCATAACGGACAATAAAAACACAGACGTCCTGCGACGAATCCCCTACAGGGCACAATCGGTGACATTCGGGGACGTTACGATGTTTTATTTCATCATATGCTTCATGCTCGGTTGTTTTAAGGCTGTTAAGGGCCATTAATTATTTCTAGTGTTATGGACTTCACCTTGCACAGCCTTTTTGCTCTCTTTCATGGCAATGTCGGCATGCGCGTGCTGATTTTTTTTTTTCGGTATGTAATGAAACAATTTATTAATCTTCCCTAATTATTTTTGCCACTGGGGACGCAGCTCATTTAGCATGAAAGGTGCTCGCGTCAGACTTCATCATCTTCTGCTGAGATAACAAATCCTTAAGGAGTCGGTCGGGGTTGGGAGCGTTTCAGTCAACCTTTGTGAGCCGTGCCTGACGACGGGGGTAGAGAGAGAAAAAACAGCAGTTCCTCACACCGTGAAATAAACCGTATCTAAATCCATCACACAGGGGAGAGGGGAACACACACACAGCTGCACTACTCCAAAGGGATCGGTGGTGTGTGGTTAATCTAATTAATTAATTCATTAAATGTGTCGCTAATTAAATCACCAGTTCTGGGTTTAAACACTATTCTTACACTATTAAACTATTTTTTTTATTACGTTTTATTTTGTTTATTTTGTTTGTTATTTTATTATGTTTTATTTAGTTGGTTTATTTATATACTGCCCAGGTGAGGGTGTCTGATGATCTAAAAGACCCGTAAATAAAACACCCTGTGACCCTGGGTTCATCACTGAGGATGTGTCCAAGCTGCACCACTTAGGTGTTTCTTATAACTTGGTATATAATATATAATAATAATAATAATAATGAAAAAACAATTTATATGAATTATTATTAATATTAGTTTATATTAAAAGTTAAATGTATAGCAATTTATAATAATAAAAATAGTACAATAAAATATATAATGTAAATTATTATATTAATAATAAGAATTCTTTATAATTAATATATATTTATTAATATATAATAGTAATAATAGTAATATAAATTGATATTAAAAGTCCTTACATTGTATATGAATTGTTTATGGTTATCAATTAATAATAATAATAATAATAATAATAATAATAATAATAATAATAATAATAATAATAATAAATACAAATTAAATAATAATAATACATATATTGCATTAATTATTATATTAATTTAATTATATTGCTTTATATTACTTAATTTATTATACTTAATAATTAATATTTAATTATACAAATAATAATAGTAATAAGAAGAATTAAAACAGTTTATATGAAATTATTATTATTAATATTAGTTGATATTAAAAGTCTTATGTAAATACATTTTAATGCATATGAATTTATTATAGTAAAGATAATATAAAAATAATAGTAAATAATGTTAAATAATAGTAATAATAAATATATTAATTATTATATTAATAATTGCTAATTCATTATGCTTAAGTATAAGTAATGTATAATTAATAACAATAAAAACAGTTGATATGAATTAATATTAGTTTATTAAAACACTTATCATGTATATGGTGAATTTTTAATGTATATCAATTTCTAACAATAATTATTATTTATATGAATTAATATTAATATTAGTCGATATTAAATATATTATTATGTATATAAGTTTTTTTTATGTGTATATACATTTATAATAATAATAATAATTTCCTTTTTTTAAATAATTTTCAATTATTTTATAATGATTGTATAAATTATTTTATAATTTCGTTCATTTTGATAAATATAATTTTTTATTATTAAGTAATTATTTAAAACACTTTAAATTATTATTATTGTTGTTATTATTATTAATATAATAAAAGTCAAATTTTGTCTTTTTACATTGCTTTAAAGCAATATAATTTTATTTACATATATTTAAAAGAATATTTTAAACATTTTTAAATAATTCAATATGTAAAAAAAGAATATATAGATAACAGTACTTTCATTGTTGCTTAATTAATAGTCATGTTCTTTTTATTTTTAGTCAATAAATCCGTGTAAAAACAGCAAGTGTATTAATGGTGACAGAATATGCACCTTTAAGTAAAAAATTAATACATGAAAAATCAGCTCACAGGTCACATTCAAGTCCATTTTGATTGTGTCGTGACCAAAAGGGAATGAGCAAGTTGTTTATTTTGTAATTATGCCATCTAGTTTCAGTAATGTGAGGCACTGTCTCCTGTCATATGACTTTTCGCTGTTTCTTTATTTGTATACATTATTTGATCTCAGTAATATTGAATTATTTCCCCATCTAATTACTTTGGAGGAAAATCCAGTGGCTCTCATGAGAACACCATGTCCTTGAGTGACATTGATGTGTGGTGGCGTATGCGTGGTTCTACTGATGCACAGCTGCAGCACAAATGTCCTTCAACTCCCACTCCTGCAGCTCAGGAGTTTTTTACAGTTTACTGTAACCTGATTGGATCCTTTGAGATTTTTCCCATATTGTAAACACTGCATTTGTGCCGAGTGACTAACTGCAACGTATCTGCTGAGAAGGTCTGTTGTGTACGTTTCATCGCAAAGGTTCATTTGAGATTCGTGGAGCGTGCTGTTGTGACGTCAGTTGTTGACGTTGATTACGACAGTACGGTATTGCACAGACAGCATGTTTTTCTCCTCAGCAAGCACCTCCTCTGTCCTTCCCAAGAAGAAGGAGAAAACAGCACATTGGGCAGAGCTAAAATCTACGCTGGGTTTCTGCCAGGCAACAGGCAACCTTGAAGGATCTCCAATTAAATGACCCTCCTTCACCCTCTGTTCAAGCATAACGCTATTAACATGATCAATTGAGCCGAACAAAGCCGCTACACAATAGGGAATGAAATATGTGCATGTTCACCTGTGTGATGCTTGAGGTGAACTCTTTCAGTGATGGCTAATGATCAGTAATATACTGACTTCTGGCAAATGACTGTTGACAAGTAAGGTGATCAGTTCTGTTACAATTATGTTAATGATTATGGATTGGCTTTTGTGTATGTCTGTTATAATGATTGTGGGTTAATGAATGAACAACTTGAACTAGCATTATGAAAGTAACTGAGTCTGGATCAACACTCTTCTTGGTAATATGAACAATATTCATATTAACTGATCAGATTTTAAGATGGATAAGGTTAGAAATGCGTTTATTTAATATGAGAGTTCTTTTGGAGCCAATGACATGTTGATCTAGGAGTACATCTTTCTTGGAAAAAACACCAAAAATAGTGCCTATAATTTTATCCCGTTTTATATCTCGCAATATGACTTAATATCTTTTTAATTTTTTTGCACAATTGCAACTATATGTCTCAGTGGGACTTTATATGTCACAGTGTGACTTCATATTTTACAATGTGTATATTTTGCAGTGCAATTTTATATCTTATAATAATTGATATTTAATCACAACGTTTTCATGTAATTGCATCTATATCGCACAGTGGGACCTGTCTCATAGTGTGACTGTAACTCACAATTTAGCATTTATTTCTTGTAAATGTGACATCATAATTCAGTTTATTTTTACACTCAAAAGGTGATTTTTAACATTAAGACTTTAATATTTTATTAAAAGAAGTCTTTTCTGCTCACCAAGCCTACATTTATTTGATCCAAAGTACAGAAAAAAGTGAAAATTTGTCATATATTCACTATTTAAAATAACTGCTTTTTATTTGAATATATTTTATATTTTATTTATTTAATAATTCCTTCAAAGCTGAATTTTTAGCATCATTACTCATCATATAATCCTTCAGAAATCATTCTAATATTCTGATTTGCTGCTCAAAAACATTTATTATTATTATTATTATTATTATTATTATTACTATTATTATTAATATGTTGAAAACAGCTGAGTAGAATGTTTTCAGGTTTCTTTGGTGAGTAGAAAGTTCAGAAGAACAGCATTTATCTGAAATTGAAATCTTTTGTAACATTATAAATGTCTTTATCATCACTTTTGATCAGTTTAAAGCATCCTTGCTAAATGAAAGTATTAACTTCTATCATTCTATTAATTTTTTTCCAATAATTAAATAAATAAATAAATACATAGACTCCAAGCTTTTTAATCATACAGTGTATAATGTCACAAAAGCTTTTTATTTCAGATAAATGCTGATCTTTGGATCTTTCTCTTAATTAAAGAATCATGAAAAAATGTACTCAAAAAAATGTAAAAATGTACTACTTATAGCTTAATTATAACTTTTTTCTGTAATGGCAAATATAGGGGAGAGTGGGACATAACCTAACACTTTATGACCTTCTCAGTTTGTTATAAATCCACATTGGGTTCCGAATGTAATTTTTTTCCACATTAACTTTACACTTGTCTAGTACAAATATGTGGTTTTGTTTCATAAATACAGTGTATAATTTTTGTGTAAAAAAAGTGTAATGTGACAGCATGGCCCTATGATGGCCTAAAATATTATCTGATCTAATGAAAAAAAAAATGCAAGCTTAAAATTTTTTCAATAAAAATAAAATCAAACTTTTTCAAATAAAATAATGTCATTTTTAAGAATTAAAAATAAACTATCAGCCCCGATAGCCTTGTGGGCAGCTCTCTGCAGATCCCGCCCCCTTCTCTTTCTCCCACTTCGTTTATTAACAGCTAATGATCTGTCCTATCACAATAAAGGAAAAAAGGCCAAAATAAAATGTAAATTAAAAATTAAAAATGAACTAATTTTGGAGCTTGACAGTGAACACAAGACAGATGAGCCAGAACGCTTTACATTTCATAAAATAATAATTAGGAAACACTGAATATTGACTTCACCTGTTTCGTATACTTTTGCTATAGTTAATTAAATGTTCAGTAATATCTTTAAAAGAATTTTCTTGATAGCGTTTCATTTATATCTCACAGTGCAACTGTATTTCTTATTTTAAACTTTGCCTTGCAGTTACCTGTTGCATTTTTTACATGAGGCTAAAACAGGCTTTGATACATTCATGGCAAGCATAATCTATTTCTGTGAAGTTTGTCATGCCAAAGAATTCAAAACTGGCTCACCTCAAAGCACTCGACCCAACACTTACTGATAAACTGGCATGCTGGGTATTTTTTGCGCAATACAAATGCACCACATATTTCCATCTCTATATCAAGGCTATATCTGGCATTTCATTACCACATTTTATCCAGCAAAAATGATTCAACGTCTGTTTGTTCAGGGACGTCGTCCTGTTCTGTTCAGTAGGGAGATACAATGAAACATAATTTGTAGTTTTTCAATTACTTTACATTAAAATCACTTCATTAAGTGAAACTTTAGAGGACTCATGCTAGTCTTTACCAATACTCATTATGTGCTCAGTGTGAGCACTTGTTATTGGTAAAGTGGATTAGTATTGAAGCATTAATGTAATGACATGCCACTCTGATTTCACATCCTTTATAGTGAATTTCCATCTGCTTATGCTGAGCAGTAAAAATGGGATGCTTTGTACCACAGAAGCACTAATAAAATGGCTTTAATTATTGATGGATTCATGATGAATTAATTGACGACTTTAATGCTTCTGACGAGTGAAGTTTATTCCTCTGTATCCGACTGAATGCTGTTTTCGCTCTCTATTTGTTAGATGTTGGCCGGCTGTTTGGTTCTGTGTGCTGGGCATTTCTGCTTTGGGCTGATAAGAGCATTTATCAGCAGCTTTTGTGCTTTTAGAAATACTTTCTCCCTGCTCCCATAGTCTCCAGGGGTATTTTAGAAGAACCTGTTATTTAATTAGGCTGTAGATAAGGCTGATTGAATATTTGAGGAGTCAAAACTAGATGAGACCCTGGTGTTCCAGAGTTTGCAAAGAAAGCCACCCTTGTGAATAAATGAATAGCATTACGGGAATAGCCTGCGGTGTTATTTTTCTCTGCTTATGCTTTGAAGTGCACAAAAGAATTATGAGAGACATGTTTCAGACTCTCTGCCATGTTGTTTTTCAGCTGTGGCACATTGTAGCTTGTAAGTGACTTCACACTGACACAGCTTTCTTTTTCAGCTAATTTCTTGTTTATTTGTTGCAGACAAAAGTGCAGAATAAAAGGGTTTGTGACTGAGAGCAATAATATTTCTAGTGCACCATACAATGACTCATCTAACAAGATGCTAAATCTTCTAAAAAGTGAATTGTTGCAAACTTGACGCTTATCAGCTGAACAGAATAACTCATTTAACAATGCAGATAGTTAGAAACCGTCAAATACTGGCCTTGAAGATATATGGATTGACCACCAAACATACTTTATATAAGTTTTATATAAGTTTTATTAAAATTATGTTCTGGCTCTTCCAAGCTTTATAATGACAGTGAATGGGTGTTGAGTTTTGAAGTCCAGTAAAGTGCATCTATCCATCATAAAAACGGCCCCAGGGGGTTAATAAAGGTCTTCTGAAGCAAAAAAAAATCCATATTTAAAACTTCATAAACCATAATCTATAGTTTCCACTAACTGTTGTTAGCGAGAGAGTAGGATGTAGGAGTAGCGTAGGCTTTTTGTCAACGAAATGGTTCCAAACAAAGATCACCGGATTGTTTTGCATTTCTGAGCAACACACAGGACGGTGTTTTCTTATTGAATGAATCAACTTTTTGACTGAATCTTTGAAGTGATTCAGGAACTCACTCATTAACGCAGTCAAATGCTTTGTTCCTGAATGAATCAGCCATTTGAATGAATCTCAATGACTCACTCTTTAACAGTGACTTGCTGCCACCTACTTGCAATTTTAATTTCAACTTTTCCATTTGTTAAATAATTTCAGTTATTGGTATTTAGCGTTTTATGTTTAAAACAAAGCATATTTATGCATTTTTAACTGCAGGCCTTTATTAACTCAACGGGCCGTGAGAAGTCTTTTTATGATGGTTGGATGCACTTTATTGGACTTCAAAATCTCAACACCCATTCACTGCCATTATAAAGCTTACAAGAGCCAGGACATTTTTAATACAACACTCTTTAATACTATCCCTTTTAAATCCTTGACTGTCCTTGTTGGCATCATGGCAAATTGGTATTGGTCATAGTTTTCATTTGTGAATGTAGACTATTCAATTTAGTTGTGTGAATTTTGTGCATTGCTGTTAAAGATTAGCAATGAAGGATGAGCATGCAAGAATAAACCCATTTAGACGGTTTGTGAAGTTTGCCCAAACTATCAGCACTGGCCAGAATTATAATAGCATCTAAAAAAAAAAACAGAGAAGA
This sequence comes from Labeo rohita, assembly GCF_022985175.1. Classification (NCBI taxonomy): domain Eukaryota; kingdom Metazoa; phylum Chordata; class Actinopteri; order Cypriniformes; family Cyprinidae; genus Labeo; species Labeo rohita. The sequence continues at coordinate 14,941,718 of NC_066892.1, read as the reverse complement.
AATTAAATAATACATCAGTTTTGTTTATGGCTGCCCCCTAATAGTCGAAGAGAAGAGACATGTCTGACCAAAATGTTATTAGTCGCTTAGTCACAGAAAAAAATACACAGAAAGTGGCAAAGTCAAGCAGTCTGTGACGGACAGATCGTTAACAGCTGGTCTATGTGGTAATATCGGGCAGGACATCCAGACGCTCACCTATCAATCATCAACCTCAAATATGACTTATCATTTCAAACATGTCAGTAGCAGAAACTTTACATCGCCACTCAATCTAATGTTAACCTAGAAAAATGTGCACTATTGAAGTCTCTGTGCAGAACGTGGAAGCTGATTAATAGTGCGCTTATACTGCAAGATAGATGGAGGTGCCGGTGCGGTCACTTGCTCTTAAAATACTCTGTAATTTTTGGTCATACAGATAACGAGCAATACATCTTTTGAATCTCTAAAAACTCTCCATTTATTTGTGTGCACTCAGAATAACAACAAAACGTTGTGCTTTTGTAAAATAATGAAAGCAAACATGATGCGCTTTCTGCAATCTCAGTCTCTGTGAACTTGAGTGTGAAACTTAGAAACTCTGTGTATACTTACCATACTGACATGAAAAATATAGGCTAATTAACCAATTCAAATGAAAAAAAAAAAAATCTCAGATTATCTAATCCATATGAAACTTGCATACAGACTCATCCACTACTGCGGTTTCACCGACTTCATCTCTTAAACCAAAAACAAAAAAAGCACTAATTTATCAATAAATTATTATTATGTTAATGCAGTCTCCTTGCTGTTTTTGACGCATTCAGTAATATAATCATTATATCTGATGGTACGCTGTGATAAGGTTTTTTTTTTTGTTTGTGTGTGCTTGAGTGCTTAAGCTATATAAGCAATTAAAGTCTCATTATTATGATTTATATAGTTTATTAATAAATGTGTGACTAATAGTCAACTAATGCTTTAAATGAGCGACTACTAGTCGACCAGAAAAATCTTTTGTCAAGGGCAGCCTTAATTTTATTCCAAATGGAATTGTTTAAATACACCTCACGTTGTTGGTGTCCAAAAGACTTAGGAAGACTTAAAGACAGCATAATATGTAATCAAACAGACAAAAGTCAGCCTGTCCTATTTCACAGTGTGATCATCACCCATTGCTAAATATGGTTCAGAGTGTGAAATATCTCTGCCCAAATGTCATGCTGCTTTGCCTGTAATGTGTGAGTGTGTGTATATTAGATTTGGCTCATTCTCTCGACTCCAGGCTGTAGAGGTCTCACGTAAGGACAGGAGACAGGAGTCTAAGCCAGAGTAGTCCTGTTTACATCAAATCAGAAGTGACTTATCGGTCTCCCTCAACATGTTTGTACTTGTGTTATATAACCCGGCAGGCCTTTGGCCAAACCTTCTCCCGTACTGAGGCAGATTAGAGATTAGGCCTAGTTGTGTAGCTGCACCTGCCTCAGTTCAGTGTGAGCTTCTGGCTGGATCAGAACCAGCTTGGCAGCCGCGAGGGCCATGTGGAAGTGGAGAGAGCCCACTGCTGCTTTCTGTGAACAGACGCAAACAGATGCCTGTAGGGATAATGCTCTCCTGACAGCACACACATCCATCCCTCCGGCTTTGAAAGCAACAACACAAAGCAGTCGAGCCTTGCATATGCACCTGTCCATGTGGAGGATTAGCAAATGCCGCTAAAGTCCTTTTTAAAGCAAGTCAGAGCACTCGGCAGTCATTTAGGGTGTCACCTCTGGGCTATTTCCAGTCATGCGAGTACAGCTCATATCTACTTAAATGGATAAAGACTGAAATCTCCAAAACTGTTGGCTAATCTTGTTGCAGTATCGAATAAAGTCACTAATGAGGTCTGACAAAAATCATATTGTACAGTTTAGTTTCTTGAGGTCATAACATAATACAGTACTAAGAAACCAAGAATCATTTATTAAAAATTCGAAGTGCATGCTGTTTCACTAAATTCACTTAAAACTAGCTCATATGAGTCATTCTTTCAAAAATCGGTTGAAATGCACTAATGGTGTTTGAGAGAACTCATAAGAGTTATTGTTCCACAATCAGACTACACAGGTCATGCAGTGCTTTTTTGATTTACAAAAAATAATTGCTTAGAAGAGTCATTTTTCTGGGTATCAGACTACATTGGTCATGCTGCATGTTTTTGATTAACGAAAAAGAATTGACTGAATTTCTTATTTGCTTTTGTGTCCTCCATATACTGTCGTATTTTGTGTATAAACAGCTCTGTACAGCAGGTAGAAAACTGCTACTAATACATGATGTTCTTCAGCTAAGTGGAAGCATGACGCACTATTAATGATTAGCCCTTCATGCTCTTCATCATCTCAGTGTGGCTGACTCAGTCGCCCAGTGAGTCAAGAGAGCCACTGAAAGTGGAAAGAACATTAAGAGCCTTAATCAGACATCCTATGAAATGAAGAAAAAACATATTATGTGGGTGTACAGAGCGTGGTTTGTAACGTGGTTGTTTGTGTCTTTCAGCTATTATGTACGTGATGGGGGCTCTGGGGCCAGCTGCGGGGTACCTGCTTGGAGGCGTTCTGATCGGCTTCTACGTGGATCCCAAAACCGTCATCAACATTGAGCAAAGTGATCCACGCTTTGTTGGCAACTGGTAAGATCTGTTCTGTAGCTTCTTTTCTGCCTAATAAAGAATTACATACATTTTACCACTTTTTGAGAACATTATACTAAATATAATGCTGGAAATCCCATTTCAATTTATTAATTTTATTCCAGCCCTTGCAAAAATAGCATAAATTTCATTTTTGTCACTTTCTAACACATTTAGCTTAAATTAAAACTGGAAATGCCCATTTCCATTAATTTGTTTTGATTTGTCATTTATGGAGATTCATATTTCAGTTTCATTACAGCCTGTATAAATTCAGTTTTTACCACTTTTTGAGCACATTTTACTACATATAACACTGGAGATCCCCATTTTAATTTATTTCCTTAAAGCCTTTGAAAACACAGCAAAAATGTTTTTACTTCAATTACCCTTGTAAATCCCACATTCCAAATGATTTATTTCATTCCAGCCTTAAAACGAATGGCATACTTTCAGTTTTTACCTCTTTCTGAGCATATTTTACTGAAAATAACACTGGAAATCTTCATTTCAATTCATTTGTTTTTATTCCAGCCTTTGACAGAGACTTTTTGATCACATTTTGCTACAAATAACACTGGAGCTCCATATTTTAATTTATTTCTTTCATTTTAGCCTTTGAATAAATAGAATAAATTTAATTTTTGCCACGTTTTGAGCACAGTTTACTAAATATAATGCGCCTCATTTCAATTCATTTATTTGATTTCAGGCTTTGAAAAATAGTATAAATTCCATTATAATTGTTGAAAGAATAGCATGAATTCAATTACCATTTTTTTGAGCATATTTTGTGCTAATAATAAAGCTGAAAATCTCCATTTCACTTTTATTTGATTTTAGCCTTTGAAAGCATAAATTCAAATTTTGCCACTTTTTGAGCACATTTTATTAAAAATAATTCACGGAGATCCAGATTTCAATTCATTTATTTCATTCCAGCCTATGAAAGAATATCATAAATTAAATTTCTACCACTTTTTGAGCACACTTTTTAACTAAAAAATAAAGCTGGAAATCTCCTTTTTTAATTTATTTGTTTCAATGCAGCTTTTGAAAGAATAGCGTAAATTCCATTTTTACCACTTTTGAGCACTTTTTTTTTTTTTTTTTTTTTTTCTTCAAAATAACACTGGAAGTCTGCATTTCAGTTTATTAATTTGATTTCAGCCTATGAAGTCATAGCATAAATTCCATTTTTACCACTTTTTGAGCATATTTTTACTAACAATAAAGCTTGATGTGTCCATTTTAATTAATTGACTTCATTTCAGCCTTTAAAGGAATTTTTGAGCATGTTTTGTACTAAAAAAATAAAGCTGTAAATCACCATTTGACTGCACTTAATTTTGTTTCATTCTAGCCTTTGAAAGCATAACAATTTTTTGCCAGTTTTTGAGCATGTTTTATTAAAAATAATGCAGGAGATCCAGATTTCAGTTCATTTATTTCATATCAGCTTTTAAAATTATATCATAAATTCAATTTCTACCACTTTTTAAGCATTTTCTTTATTAAAAATAAAGCTGGAAATCTCCTTTTTAATTAATTTATTTCAATTCAGTCTTTGAAAGAATAGCATTAATTACATTTTACCAATTTTAGACCACTTTTTTTTTTTTTTTTTTTTTTTTTTTTTACTAAAAATAACACTGGAAGTCTACATTTCAATTCATTAATTTCATTTAAGCCTTTGAAATCATAGCATAATTTCCATTATTACTACTTTTTGAACGTATTTTTTGCTAAATTCATTCATTTCATTTCACTCATTTCAATTTATTAATTTCATTTCAGCCTTTGAAAAAATAGCATAAATTATATTTTTACTGCTTTTTTGAGTGCATTTTACTACAAATAATGCTTCATTCATTTATTTAATTTCATCCAGTCTTTGAAAGTATAAAGTATAAATTAAAATTTTTCCACTTTTTGTGCACAAATAATGCTGCAATAATGCTGGAAATCCCCAATTCAATTCTATGTTCATTTCAACTTTTGAAAGCATAGCAAACATTCAATTTTTATCACTTCTTGAGCAGATTTTACTAAAAATAACAATCTCTAGTGTGATTTTTATTAATCCATATCGCTATGTTCTTAGGTGGAGTGGTTTCCTGCTCTGTGCTTTCGCCATGCTGTTGGTCATCTTCCCCATGTTCACTTTCCCCAAAAAACTGCCCCCTCGTCACAAGAAAAAGAAGAAAAAGCACGGGGCGGACAACACCTCTAATGATGATGATGTCCTGAAAGAGAAATCTAACAGCAAAGGCCAGACTGTCGCATCCTCCATGGGCTTTGGGAAGGACATCAAAGGTGTGTATCTGATAAAGGTCATGTGATGAAGCACACTACAAGAAGCATGCAAGTACATATTGGAGTGATACCTTGAAAACGTGGTTATTTACAAGTCATAATATTGAAAATCCTTATTTGCAGTGACTTGTCATTTACGTGACATATTTAGAATCTTACAGTACAGTTATTATAAAAACAATCCTCTGGAGTTTAGTGTCCTTCACAGGCAGGATGTGAACCTGCAGTCTTTCAGTTATCAGCCCAGATCTTTGACCATTAGGCTTCGTCACTCCCTCATTTAATTAGACAGCGCTGCTGACCACCACTCTCAGGAGATTTTCAAAGGCTGATATAAATATTGTAGATTGATGATCAAGCTCAAAAAGTTGTAAATGAAGGCTGCGTAAGCTAGCAGAAGTTGCTTTTCATTATTCATCTGGGATAAGCATTAATGACAATTCTGCCACCATCATCACTAATACGGTCCCGTTCATTATCAAACTGTTGGGAAGTTGAAGAATTACTGCTGGAACTTTATCTAAGAGATGACAGAAACCAGTTTCTGCCTTATGACAAAAAAATGAAGCCGGAAATTAAATAAGATAAATGTTTAAAATAAGAATTAAACTCACTGACACTGTGTATATAAAGTCAATGTGACACTGAAGACTGCAGTGCTGACTGCTGAAAAATTGCCATGAAAAAATCAATTACTTGTTAAATTATATAGTAAAATATATATTACAACTTTAAACTAGAACAGCGTACATTAAGTGGTATAAATCTCATTGCTATTCTCATCACGCTGTGTCTAAACTGTATCCAGATAAGTGCCAATTATTATTTGCCTGGAGAGACTTTTGTCCTGCTTTGACAAATACACACAAGTGACTACAATCAAGACAAGCCTTGATCTACAAACCCACTGTAACCTACTTCTGTTCCCCCCGGCCTGCATGGGTTTGCATAAGTAGGCTTTCAACATTTCAACTGTTCCTACAATGCCTTACAGTAGGCTAGAGTAGTTTCTGGGACTTTGATGTGGAGACAGACAAGCTGTTTTGTTCATTAGTAGCTAAAGCGTCTAATCTGGTTTCTTTTCACCAGCTTGTATGTCTCTTCTGTCAGTCCCATAGATGGTATGAGAGTTCAACCTTTAGGAGCAAATTAAAGTTTGATTATAGTCGGTTACCATGGAAACAGTGCTACAGCGCTAACCTGCTAATTAAAAGAGGTGGCTTTGTTGGCCACGATGAAGCATTCGGCTAAAACTTATGGGATTTAAATGGATTAGCCGATGAATCCAGAAGAGCTGTGGAGACACAGTGTTTAGGTTTAGCTGTCTTTACGCTATTACAACAGCAAACATCTGTTAGTATGGATTATATGACTGGTTTGAGAGCTGATGCGAAGAAGCGGGTCACGTTTGAAGACAAATTAGCATGAAAATAAGTTGATTTTAATCCAACTATCTATTTATCTATGTATCTATCTACAGTATCTATCTAACTATTGGGTGTGCGATAATGACAAAAAAAGATTTTTCATTTTAGGAGCATTTTTACCTTTATAAGGCCAATTTTTTTCTAACCTAAGTAAATGTATGCATCATCTTTTTTCAAATTCTTAGATTTAATCAATAAATTCAAATAGTAAGACACTATAGTCTCGCTGTTACCATTCAAATGAAATCAGTATCAACTAAATTTGTGCAATTGCAAGTTTTAAAATCATAATTGCAAGATATAACTTCACAATTCTGAGAAAAAGTGTCACAATTGCAAGATATAAACTTGCAGTTCTGAGAAAAGAAGTCAGAAGTGAGTTTGTATCTGGCAAACTAGCAATTGTGAGTTTATTTCACGCAATTCTGGAAAAAAAGTCAGAATTGCGAATTCATATCTCGCAATTCTGACTTAACTATTAATTGCAAGTTTCTCACACAGTTCTGCCTATTTTTTGCAGTTGCGAGTTTATGTCACGCAATTCTTTCCTTCTTTCTTTTCATTTTTACTCAGAATTGAGACTTTATTTCTCAGAATTGCGAGACAAACTCTGTCACTTAATTGAGTTTTTCTCACAGTTCTGACTTTATAAATTGCAATTGCATGCAATTCAGAAAATTACTGTGTTTTCCTGACAATTATGAGTTTATATCGCAGTTCTGTTTTTATAACTAGCAGTTGCGAGTTTATATCACACAATTCTAACTTTTCTACTCAAAATTGAGACTATTTCTCAAAATTGTGTTTGTCTCACAATTCTGACCAGTGTTGGGGGTAATGCATTACAAGTAACGCAAGTTACGTAATAATATTACTTTTTTCAAGTAACTAAGTAAAGTAACGCATTACTTTTGAATTTCTAAGAAAATATCTGAGTTACTTTTTTCAAATAATTAACGCCAGTTACTTCTTTCCCCATTTATTGAATGACAAGTCTTCTGTTGGGAAATTGGGAGTAAACATGATGTTACTGTATCTAGACTAAATGTGAACATGCATTAATTCATCTCACTCACAAAAAACAGATTTAGTACTCCTCAAAATGAATAAAAACAGTGAAATGCAAACTCAAAATATGACGCAAATCTGCAATAATTATGTTAAATAAAACAAATATCCTTTATGTATTTAATTCCATTTTATTAAACAGTGTCTTTGCTGCTGACCTTCAATGATGCAATTCAACCATACTAATAAGCAAAAATTACTTTAGATAAACTAACATTTGTGCTTCATTTTTTTTTTTTTTTTTTTTTTTTTTATAGCTAAAGAGTGATCTCCTGCATAAATGTACATTTCTTTCAGCCTGTGGTGAATTCACTTCACCTTTAGTGTAAAAGGGCTTTTACATTAGAATTATTTTCTATTAAAAACAAAGAAGCAAGCCCTGCCCAGATTTAAAAAGTAACGCAAAAGTAACGTAACGCATTACTTTCCACAAAAAGTAACTAAGTGACGTAATTAGTTACTTTTTCAGAGTAACGCAAAATTGTAATGCATTACTTTTAAAAGTAACTTTCCCCAACACTGATTCTGACTTTATAAAATGTAATTGCGAGTTTAAATTGTAATTCTGATTTTAAAAAAGTCAGAATTGCGAGTTTATAACTCACAATTCTGACTTTATAACTTGTAATAGCGAGTTTGCCACGCAATTCTGAGTTTGTTTCTCACAATTGCGAGTTATATCGCAGTTCTCTTATAACTAGCAATTTCGAGTTTATATCAATTCTAATTTTTTTATTCAGAATTGGGACTTTTTCTCAGAATTGCACGTTTGTCTTGAAATTCTAACTTGCAATTGTGTATATTACACAATTCTGACTTAATAGCTTGCAAATGCAAATTTATATCATGCAATTCTGAGAAAAAAAAGTCAGAATTGCAAGTTTATTTCATGCATTTCTGAGTTTATTTCTCGCAATTGTGAGTTTATATCACAGTTCTGTCTTACAGCTAGCAATTGCAAGTTTAGATCATGCAATTCTGACCTTTTTACTCTTTGTCTCGTAATTCTGACTATAGCTTGCAATTGCGAGTTTATATCTCACAATTCTGACTTTATAACTTGCAATTCCTTGTTTATATCTCACAATTCTAAGAGAAAAATCTGAATTGCGAGATGGAAACTTGCAATTGCAAGAAAAGAAAAATCAGAATTGTGAGAAAACATTTTTTGAATTTTTTTAATTCAGTGGCAGAAATGGAATTGCATGTCAAATCGCATATTGTTTAAACAACAACTACGATATTATCGTAGACTATATATTGCACTCCCCTAGTTTTGGATATATATTCACTAATATTAGACATTTATGCTTATTTTCTCTATTTTGACATTTAGATTACCTTTACTGCTATCTAACACTCACTTAAATGTAATATTTAAAAGCACTAATAATTTATCTGTTAAATGTCATTTTTATCAAATTAATATCCATTTGTCACACTGAATATTTAAACGTTGTAATGCCTAATTTTATTTATGATTTATTTAGTTTTTGGTGCTTCATTTTTATTTTATTTAGATAAAATATTGCAGAATTTTTAGGACATTTAACAGTTATTGCTGTGTGTATTTGCTGATGCTATTTTGTTTTTTTTATTTCTCATTGTACAGATCTCCCCAAGGCTGCAATAAGGATCCTCAGCAACATGACGTTCCTGTTCGTGAGTCTGTCCTACACAGCCGAGAGCGCTATTGTCACTGCCTTCATCACCTTTATCCCCAAGTTCATCGAATCTCAGTTTGGAATCCCTGCCTCTAACGCCAGCATATACACAGGTACATGTTTTCTCCGTAACAGTATTTAGACCTCTCATTCTATATTCCCTTATTTCTCCTTAACACTTTTACGCATGATTTCTTTTTATGTCATATCACACATTGCACATGATTCACACTCTGTTCCTCACATTACAGAACATGTGTTAAAAATGAAGTGTGAAGGCATGTGTGATATTTTTTTTCACAGCTGTGTTCGCTTATTTTGTGGACGCATATTTGATAGCTACTATATAAAGCTGTATATACAAATATGCTTCTTTGAGTATATATCACTGGGTCCTGAGATACCATCAAAATTTAATTGTTGCTCATCTACATCAACCCTCAAAACATATTGCCCTCTATCTCAGACTCTATATCATTATTAAGCCCTGCATATGTCAAAATATCTCAGCACAGATGCTCTCTCATAAGGTGACGGGAGACTGGCCAGGATTCCTAATCAGAGCCCACCAGGACTGAGTAGAGAGTGTGATCCACTTCTGTCAGCATGGGTCACTGCCACTTTCATGTGGTTCATTCAATATATATATAGGTCCCACTTTATATTAAGTGGCCTTAACTACTATGTACTTACATTGAAATTAATCATTTAATACAGTGTACTTATTGTGTACATGCATGTATTTACATTGTACTTGGATTTTAAAAATATGTGCATGTAATTACATTTCTAATTAATTTCTGTAATTACATTTATAATTACACTGTTGACCCGTCCCTTACACCTTAACCTACCCATATCACCAAACCTTTCCCTAACCTTTCTTCCACCTTAACAGAAAAGTGTTCTGCAGTACAGTATGACCACATTAAGTACATTGTACTTTTTTTTGCAAGTACATAATAGTTTAGGCCACTTAATATAAAGAGGGACCATTGAAATTAAACATTACATAACGTAATATAGTATTTGACATATTTCTAGTGTTATACAGTGTGTGTGTATGTGTATGTGTATGTGTGTAATAAAGAATATTATAATACTGTAAAATCTAAAATAATTTAAATGTAAAATTTAAACACAATGTTGCAACTTTATCTCTGCAACCTTTATATTAATATTAGTGCTATCAAATCGATTAATTGTGATTAATCGTATCTATTTAATTGCACCCAAAATAAATTGTTTACATAATGTAGGTGTGTGTACTGTGTATATTTATAAGTGTATATATAAATACACACACATGCAGGTATATATTTAAGAAATATATAATAAAACACACACACACACACACAGAAATATATAATAAAAACACACACACACACACACACACATCCATCCATTCATCCATCCATTTAATTACATATATATACATGTAAATACTTGTATAAACATATATACATGTATGTGTGTGTATTTATGTGCATATAAATATACACAGTGCACACACCTACATTATGTAAATATAAACTTTTATTTTGAATGTGATTAATCGGTTTGACAGCACTAATTAATATTAATATTGTCAATATTAAATATTGTTAATATTAAATATTAATCATCCAGTTAAAAAGAAATGTATATGTATATTATATATATATACATTCTATATATATATATATATATATATATATATACAGGGTGGGCCATTTATATGGATACACCTTAATCAAATGGGAATGGTTGGTGATATTAACGTCCTGTTTGTGACACATTATAAGTGGGCCATTTATATGGATACACCTTAATCAAATGGGAATGGTTGGTGATATTAACGTCCTGTTTGTGACACATTATAAGTGGTCAGAAACTTGTAAATAACTCATGAAAGAATAAAGTTACGTTAAAACCAAGCACACCATTGTTTTTCTTGTGAAATTCCCAATAAGTTTGATGTGTGATGTATCCATATAAATGGCCCACCCTGTATATATATATATATATATATATATATATATACACTAAAATTAATGTTATTTTATTTAATTAATTAATATTAACAATCACAAAGCAAAATCTTTGGCCAATAGTAACAAAATTTTAATAAAAGTTAGGTTGTTTATGTATTGATTTATTTATTATAAATAATTTATTTAATAACAATAATTATAATTGTATTTTCTAATGTTATATATTATATTATAACTTATTTTTTATTTATTATATTTTATTATTATTATTAATATTATTAATAAACTAATGTTATAAACATTTTTTTAAATTGCAGTTATGTACATTTAATATTATTAATATTATTATTATTATTATTAATTGTAATTAATCGATTTGACAGCACTAATTAATGTTAATATTGACAATATTAATATTGTCATCCTGTGTCGTATAGGTAATTTGTCGTATAGGTGATCTCTGTGCAAACTTTTTGTTAATATTAGTGCTGTCAAATCGGTAAATCGCGATTAATCGAATCCAGTTAATTGCATTCAAAATAAAAGTTTGTTTACATAATATGTGTGTGTACTGTGTATTTACATACATGTAAATATATACAGTACACATACCTACATTATGTAAACAAACTTTTATTTTTAATGTGATTTAACTTGTGATTAATCGATTTGACAGCACTAATTAATGTTAATATTGTCAATATTAATATTGTCAACCTTTGTCGTATAGGTAATTTGTCGTGTAGGTGATCACTATGCAAACTTTTTGTTAATATTAGTGCTGTCAAAATGATTAACCATGATTAATCGCATCCAGTTAATTGCATTCAAGATTAAAGTTTTATTTTGTATGCAATTAATCACGATTAATCGATTTGACAGTGCTAAAATTGTCAGCACTTTGTCGTATAGTTGATTTTAGAGCTTTGTAGCAAAATAAAATGTGAGTTAAGAACTCAATGCCACAATGCTGGATGTGTTTTTACTGTTTTAGGTGTTTTACTGCACATTTATTTTACCAAGTAGCCTTTTCAAATATGCGCAATAATGATGGCTTTTGCAAATATGAGCTGTAATAATAAAGGTGCTTTCTAAGTGGTGTCTCAGTGATTAGTGTCTGTATATAAACTAGCAGGGTTCTGCTTTAGAGTCATTACTGTGGCCCCTAAGCTTGTTGCCAGGATACAGCGAGCGACATAAATTAATGGTATGGTTGCTGTGTCGACTCTTAACTATGCTTGTGTGTTCTTAGATTATAACAGGAAGACAACTTGTTGGCTATAGCTGTCAGGACACAACACTCATGGATAAGGTCTCTCCTTCAAGCAGAAGCGAATAAAACTTTCTCTGATTTAAAGCCATGCTCTATTAACAGCAGATTGATATGCCTGCTGAAGTCGGAGCATTCACACTGGCCTGGATGTTTTACACATCAATAGATGCAAGCAGTTTGTCGTTTTTGTGCTGTTTCCTCAGTTATGGCTGCCAAGATTCCCTTCAGCCCATAAGACTGCAGCTGCAATAAACTAGAGACGGACAGAAGACAGATGGTGTACCATAAAACAGAAAACTGAGGCCAGGGAGCATCAGATCTACATTTATGCTCCAGCTTTCCTACAAATTAATTCAGTTATAAATCACAGCTTGACTGCAGATTTAACAATGGCTTTAACAGTGTTTCTAGATCACCTATATGAATGTTCCTATAGAGACATTGAAACTTGTGTATGATGTTAATCAAAATATATTCAGTTAGCCTAAGTGTAGACTGGTTATGGTTAAGTAGTTAATGTACGATCACAGAAGTGTGTATATCAATGTTTTTACGACATTTCATCCAATCTGATTTAATAGTAGAACTGTCCGCTTAAAAACAAAAAAAATTTATTTGAGAAAAATTTATGAGTTTCTAAAATATAGCATGTTTGTTTATTTATGTATATATATATATATATATATATATATATATATATATATATATATATATATATATATATATATATATATATATATATATATATATATATATATATATATATATATATATATACTAATATGAATGTTATTTTTGTTTTATTTTATTTATTTAATTAATCAGAAAAAAAATTATTTGGCCAATATTAACAAAAAGAGTTAGGTTGTTTATTTATTATAAATAATTTATATAATAACAATAATGATATATATTATACTTTATAATATAATATTATATGTTATATAAATTATAAACTGTTTTTTAATTGTAGATATGTACATTAATATTATTAATGAAAATATTTTTCATCTGTCCATTTAATTAGTCCATTATTAATTAAACTGATAATTATAATTTATTTTTATTTAGGTAATATTAACAATCAGAGAAAACTATTCTTTGGCCAAGAGTAACAAAATTTGAATAAACATGTTAGTTAGCTAATTAGTTAGTTAATTATAAACAATTGTATGTAACAACAATAATTATACATAATTATATTTAAAAAATAATATATATATATATGTAGTAATTCTTGTTTTTGATCAATTTAATGTTATACGCATTTTATTATTATTGTTGTTGTTGTTGTTTTATTTACATCATGCATAATAATAATAGCTTTTTAATTACTATTAAAATTAGTTTTGAAATAAACTTATCTGTTATTTTTATTTTATTTTAGTCATTTAATTAATATTAACAATCCGGGGGGGAAAAAAAGAAATAATTCTTCAGTCACAAAATTTTAATAAACAAGTTAGTTTGCTTGTTTATTGATTTATTTTAAATTATGATATATAATAACAATAATTATACATAATTCTATTTTAAATAAAATGTACAATTACAATACTAATTAATATTATTCATACTAATATTATAAACAAAAATATTATAAACATTTGGTTAATTATGGACATGTACATTAGAATGTGCATCACAGGTGTGTGTCTGTATTTTAGTTAGAACTGTCTGTTTTAATAATAGCAATTTTACATTTCTCATCTAGTATCAAACAGAGACTTGATGATAAAGTGTTTGTTTTTAGATTTAATTCTCATTCATTCTCATGTGTCTCACTGTGTCTTTAAGTCCACATGACTTCAGACAGCACTAATGACAGCGATATGAGTGTGTGTGTGTGTGTGTGTGTGCAAGAGATCTGTCAGTGAGCTGTGGTCATTAACACCCTGCTTTGCTCCAGCTTGTTGCCTACAGGAATCGATGTACTTTGGCTTTGCATGTCCCACGCTGCCCTCCTCCTCAACACACGCACGCATGCACGCACGAGGCTCTATGCCAGCTGTGCACGCAGCCGGGGCCGAATCTCTCAGGACATCCTCTCAAGGAGACTTTCCCTGCTCTCCTTCTAGTTACACTGAGGGTTTTTGTGAACAGTGCTTGTTTCTCCTTCTCTTTTCATGACAAGGAAGTGTTCCTGACGCACAACTGGCTAAATATAGCCCAGAGGAACACTGTATTGGCTTCACACAGCCGTGGTTGTCTCGTGAATGGGCGTTCTTACCACCTTGTCAGGCTGGAGGGTTATGTGTGTTTATCCACGTGTGGGTGTACGAACATTCGATGGAGTGTAATGAATCAGCCTGGCTACTTCATGCTAGTTTGGTGCTAGTCTAGCTGATGAACGTGCTGGTGAAGCTGGCTGACTAAGAAAGTCTTGGTGGTTTAGCTTAAGAGATCAGAGTTTGTCTGGTTAACATGGTCCAGTTTGCCATTGCTAATAGATTTTGCAACAGCATCATACACTCTTAAAAATAAAGGTGCTTCACGATGCCATAGAAGAACGTTTTTTGTCTAAACAGTTCCATAAAGAGCCTTTAACATCTGAAGAACCTTTCTGTTTCACAAATGGTTCTTTGTGGAGAAAAAAAGGTTCTTCAGTTTATAAAGAGGTAAGAAAGAGATGGTTCTTCAAAGAACCTTTGACTGAATGTTTTTTTTGTGGAACCAAAATTCTTCTATGGCATTGCTACGAGGAACCTTTTAAAGCACCTTTATTTTTAAGATATTTAAGCATAAATATTTAGATTTTTCAACAGTATTTTTTCAGATTTTTTACCAGTCCCTTATTTTTGTCAGTTAAAATTTACTTCACCCCCTTGTCATCCAACATGTTCATGTCTTTCTTTCTACACTCATAAAGAAATTGTTTTTTGAGGAAAACATTTCAGGATTTCAGGAGGTTCCCGTGAGTTTGAACTTCCAAAATGCAGTTTAAATGCAGCTTCAAAAGGCTCTAAACGGTATGTCGAAAAACACAATTTGCTTATTTTGGGTGGGTTTTGTTGTAAAAACCTGGCAACCCAAAATGCAGTTTAAATGCAGCTTCAAAGGGCTCTAAACAGTTAGGGTATGTCGAAAAACTTCCATCTCATTTTCTCCTACAACTTCAAAATCATCCTACATCGCTGCAGAAGTACCGACCCAGTGTTTACAAAGTGAACATGCAAAGAAGATCAAACGCCCTTTACAAAAAATGTTAAAACGGTGATGTAGGATGATTTTGAAGTTGGAGGAGAAAATAAGACAGGAGTTTTTCGACATACCCTAACTGTCATTAACCGGAGTTCATGCAGAGCTAGACAAGACAAGCATTTGAGGTTTAAAAGTATATAAATCGTAATTTTATTTAGAAAATAATTAATTGTTTTGCTAGATAAAGCCCTTCTTCCTCAGCCGGGATCATTTAGAGCTGCATTTAAACTTCATTTTGGACGTTCAAACTCGCGTGCACTGTAGAAGTCCACTATATGGAGAGAAATCCTGAAATGTTTTCCTCAAAATTTCTTTACAACTGAAGAAAGAAAGACATGAACATCTTGGATAACAAGGGGGTGAGTACATTATCTTTAAATTTTTGTTCTGGAAGTGAACGTCTCCTTTAACACAGTGCTAAGATTGTACATGCACGTTTTACATATTTTAAAAGGTGTTTTTTATCAGGAAAATGATTGCTAATTACACTCTAAAGTGATCGTTCTCTTATTTCTACTCAAGGACTGCATAAAATACACATAAGGGTGCTGTCTCAGCCAATAAAATGGCTTGGGCAAGGAAGGGATGGATTTTGCAGTGGAATAGTATATTGCGTCAACCATGCAACTGCCATTGACATAAATAAGAATGATAGTGGATATATAGACAACCCTGGTTTAGCTGCTTTCCTTGACTGAATCAAAAAGAGACTGATGTTGAATTTGACTTCTGTTTAGATTGTGTTATGGTGCATTCATGAGAAAGAGTGAGCTTCAGCTTTTCTTACCCACTATAAATTTTCTTTTATGAGGCACTCACTCTTGACCGTTCTGAAAGCAGGCATGTGCTTGCCTTGCCCACCCGATGGATTTACACAGTGACCTCGGACTGCCAGCAGTCAGCTTTGACTTTCAAATCCCAAGCTGTGATGCCAGCACGTGTGCCACACTGCTCTGCCTCACGCACATTTCTCTCCCCGCTCCCTGTTATTTTGCCAGCTTGTGATGTCTATCTTTGGTTCTTAGTCACTCCATCACTGCATTAACGTTTGTCCTTGGTCTTTGTTACTTTTTTCTTTTTGCTTCAGTCTTTTGATTCAAAAATCGACAGCCAAGCGGCTGTGACGTGAACAGATGTTTTTCTTTTTCATGACGGTCCTGTGAACTCAGTTCAGGATGTTCACATTCCTTCAGGTCTTTGTGTTAACTTCCACCCATAGAAATATGTAGACATTCCTTTCCTTGAGCTGCATTGTCACATTTTACTTCTATAATTTTGTGGAATTTTACTTTTGTCCCCTATATATCAGTGGTGTGTGGTGGTGTTCTAAAATGAGGAGGCAAAGTCCTCAGTTTTTTATCAAATGTTAATTCATGTCCCAGTCACAATTTCTTGGTTAAATAAACATTAATTACACTATCAGAATATATACATTTTTACATTAACAATGTAATAAATATTTTATTTAATAAAGAGCAGGCCATATGTTTTTTAAGTGTCCTGATATTGTGTTGGAGTCCCCTACAACAGGTTTAAATGCATCTAAGGTCAGAAAACATTGTAACTTTCTCAGAATATACATTTGTAATAGAGTCATTTGTCAGTGATTTCGTTTGTTTGCTTCCATTCTGAGCAAAACCCCTCCCTTCCATAAGCCTACTCTGCTCTGATTGATCAGCTGGCTAAGCCTGTTATGATTGGTACAGAGAGGAGTACAGTAGTCAACATTTGAAGTGGATCAAAACCTTTCATCAAAGTTGTCCTAAAACAAAAACAATACCTGTTCTTGTCGTAGGACAACTTTGATTAACCTTTTTGATCCACTTCAAATGTTAACTACTGTAGTTGAGCAAGTTAGCAAGCGCTACAATCTGTGTTGCCAAGTCCACAGTTGTTTTTGAAGTCCGCGGGTTGTCCGCCAATAACGTCATATTTAGACCCTGGAATGCAAATTTACCATGGGAACCCTGACAAAAAGCTTGTATTTTACACCTTAGAATGTGATTTTTTTTTTTTTTTTTTTTTTTTTTTTTTTTTTAATTCGCCCCCCTCTCGAAACGCAATTGAGCTATTTTAGGTGGGTTTTGTTGTAAAAACCTGGCAACCCTGAAGCATGCACCTTCACATAAAACAATAATATAGTGCTCCAAATAATATAATGTTCTTCAAATAATGAACATTTTGTTTAACACTTATGCAAGTGAATCGTGCCCACACTTGCCCACAACTGCTAAACTGTAAACACTAACATGACTAACTGATGAAGCAACACAGTTTGTAAACCAAAATATGTCTTAATTTTTAAAACAAAGTAATTAGAACAAGACGGTATACATTTTTAGACACATTCTTAGGAAACAGGATTTTTTTTGCGAGCGGGCGGGAATTATGCTAATATGTTTCCCAGTGAAATAGACAGAAGATTCAAAAATTTGACGACTCGTTAAGGTGATTCAGAATCTAATCTTTCTTTTTCTTCTTTCTTCTTTTCTTTATTTATCATGAACGTTTTTGGTTAAAAACTTGAATTGAAGGATAGCGACGTTACAAACTGATTTTTTTTTCGAAAACCCATATGACCCGTTTTTTAAAGCCATGTATGAATCTCATTAAGTTAATGTTTTTAAGCATTTTACATTTGTTCCAAAATAATAACTCAAGGCAGAAACAGTTTAAACAATATATTTTATTTGTGAACTTACATTCAGCTATTTCTTTTAATAGTAAAATTGTAACTAGTTTTGCATTTTTCAGATCATCAGTAATCAGAGCTCGGTAAATGCTGGTCACAGACACTGAGATCATGTTTTCAGGCCATTTTAAGTCTTATTTTGATGTAACAAAGTGGTTATATCTAAGTGTGTGAGTTGTTTACTTAATAATTTAAAGTCTTCCCATTAACGCTTATGAATTATATTATTCAAACTGATTCGCTAACGCAGATCGTGCACAAACACGAGGCGGGATTTATCGCATGAATCAATCACATCTGAACATAACCAGTCATATCCAATCATATCGCAGTGGAGGCACTGCTTCCTCTCACGTATTTTCCCCCATTTATTCTCAATTACCCCTTATGCTTTACAGTGTCTGTTAAAACTCAATGGGCTCAGGAGAGGCGAGAGATATGTGGGCTCCCGCTATAACTTTGCCTGCTGGTGTCACTATATACTTAATTTTCTTATCCAATAATTTGAGGAGGCACTTTCTCCTTTGGCTCTTCGAAGGAAACACCTCTGAATATATAAGTTTTATGGATACATACTGGATGAGTATTATGACTGATCTCTCTCCTTTTTTTAAATTTAGGTGTCATTATCGTGCCCAGTGCAGGGGTGGGCATTGTACTGGGAGGCTACATCATCAAGAAACTCAAGCTTGGAGCTCGTGAGTCCGCAAAGCTGGCCATGATCTGCAGTGGGGTGTCTCTGCTGTGCTTCTCCACCCTTTTCATCGTGGGCTGTGAAAGCATAAACCTGGGCGGGATCAATATTCCTTATACCACAGGGTAAGAGAGTTATGCAGGCACTAAAGCCTGTCAGTGTAAGATTTGATGTATACTGCATGGATTTGGGTATCCTGTTTATGTTTTGTGGTTTTAATTGTTGTGGGTCGTATAAACACTAAAATACTATGAATGACACAAGAAGCATATGTTGAACAGCAGGTGCAAAGGCTGTTTCTCGCGTCATGGTGCATTTCAATGCCCTTACATATGTCTGCACGTATGGTCTGAAAAGACATTTTGATGAGTTAGTATGTGATTGATTTTGTGGATGTTTGCTTGCACTTCTAACTAATCCTACACAATATTTTGCTTGTTAAATGTTACTGTACATAGAAAAAGCATGCCCAATTCAGACCTTAAAATTGCATACTAATGTGAAATTAGTAAGCACTCACTGCTCCTTAAAGCCACCTGAAACCGATATCTAAAATATAAATAAAAAATCATATATATATATATATATATATATATATATATATATATATATATATGTATATATATATATATATTTATATGTATATATATATATATATATATATATATATATATATATATATATATATATATATATATATATATATATATATATATATATATTAGATTTTTTATTTAGATTTTCATATTTATGTTTTTAAGAAAGTATGGGGGAAAGAATTACTAAATTAAAAAATAGGGGAAAATAATTAATATAATAAAATATAATAAAAAATAATTCAGTATAAAAACTGTAGTAAGCTGTATAAAACTATGAAAAACATTTTAAAAAAATGAAATGAGAAACATTGCTGTCTATTTATTATTCATAGAATTTTCAAATTTTTCATTATCAAAATCGTACAATTATAGTGTGCAATACAATATTGAATATGTGATACAAATGTAATAAATGGACAAAACTAGTTAACTTTTTTTTTTTTTCCTGGTTTAGGCTTTTTCAGATTGTGTTTATCCCATGAGCCATGTGTTTGACATTCCTGCTCTGTGAGCTCCATTGTCTAATTCCTGTCGTCCACCTTACAAGGCACTATTGAGTGACATAACAGGTTTCTTGTGCTGAAGTCTGCAGTAGGGGTGTTTGCACGGCCCTGACCAGCGAGACAGCGTGTTTGTGGAAGACATGACACAAACGTGTGAAGCCCTTTCAACAGATAGAGCTGCTCTGTAGAAATACAAAGCATTTACTCAAAGTAATGAGTCAACGCTTACATTTCACATCCGTCCAAACTTTTTCTTTCCACTACATTTCTCAAGGTTAGCCTTTCTCATCCTGTATGTTCTATAACGGTATTTTCATGGTTATAATAGACACACAAGTACATTTAGAAGCTCTTATTTATTATTTATTCATTTACAAACCACAGCTGCTTTAGCTCGGCTGACCTTGATGAGAAAACCGCTTCCGTTAACTGAAGCTTAAAGGAGAGCTATTATGCCCCTTTTTACAAGATGTAATATAGTCTCAGGTGTTCACAGAATGTGTCTGTGAAGGTTTAGCTTAAAACACCCCACAAATCATTTATTATATCATTTTGAAAATGCCTATTTTGTGTGGAAGCAGAAACACACTGTTTTAATGCATGTCTCTTTAAATGCAAATGAGCTGATGCTCCCCGCCACCTTTTCTGGAATATAGCTGTGCCTTTACAGCCTGTACCTCAGATACTCTGCTAAAAAACATCTGGTTTTGATTACCATATTAATCATACTGAAATCATGCGTTTTTAAGACGTATCAGTTTAAACTTCTGATATATGGCACACATCTGAAGCATGCACAAAGCAAGCTGCTGTAACACGACGTGAATACTAAACTAAGTTCTCTTTCATGTGTTATTGCATTTAAACTGTCAAATATACACAAGGTTATGTTAAAAACACACAG
The DNA here is from genome assembly GCF_022985175.1 of Labeo rohita. Lineage (NCBI taxonomy): Eukaryota > Metazoa > Chordata > Actinopteri > Cypriniformes > Cyprinidae > Labeo > Labeo rohita. The sequence goes on along the minus strand of NC_066892.1, from coordinate 14,920,745 downwards.
GAGTTACAAAAACAGTTATGTCTGTAAATGTAAACATTTGGGAAAGAAGTCGCATGTTTATGGGTTGTTGACGTGACATGTATTGTCACTGTCCCACAATATAAAAAGGAATATAATTAATATTGTCGTTATTTGAAATGCTGTAAATCATTAAACATTTCTTTGTCGTACGTGGAACTGTTGTTATAAAAGCTGCAATGTTATTCTGATTTATTTATTTATTTATTTGAGCCAAATGTCAAAATTTTTCCTATTGTGTGACTGTCTCAAGCATGGTTCAATAAATTACAACTTCTATAAATTAAAAAGAAAAGCATAAAAAAATTAATCCTGATTTTAAATCGGCCAGTTTCAGAGAAGAACCCCATTCATGATCATGTTACTGAAGCCCCCTGTCAAGCTCATGACATGTGCTCATGGTTTTGGAACCACTACAAAATTGTTATGTTTTGTTGTCCTTTAGTGGGACCCGCTTAAGTTGTATTTGATTAAAAACTGTATTTTGTCGGCGCCGATAGCCTTGTGGGTAGTACGTCGACATACAGCGCAACTGCGCTCATGGCGACCCGAGTTCGATTCCTGTCTCGAGCTCCTTTGCTGGTCCTGCTCACCTCTTTTGTCATCTGTCCTACTGTCCCCCCCCCCCAAAAAAAATAAAAAACTGTATGTTAAACTACATAATCATGGAAAATTATGCAAATGTGTCTTGCAAACCACTAATGCCAGGTTAGCTTGGAATAGCGAAGTCATTAATTGACACAAAAAGCTTAAACGTCCTAAGATGTGACAAAAAATGTCCTCCGGTGTGACGCCTGTACTGTCACACCATAAGACAAAGATGTCACACCAGAGGACAAGGTCTCTTTAAACAACATTTTAAATAATTACATAAGATTTGTTTAGCTCCCTTTTATTTTTTGTTGATCATTTTCAGTGTTCTTAAATGCAGTGATTACAATAAATAATTTTTGCAGAAAAGATTTTTTTTGCAGAAAACTTGTACTGTTGTAAAGTGTCATGAAAAAAAAAAAGAAAGAATTGACAAAGTTGGGGACCAGTTATATTTTTTCAACACTCACACTACACAAATATATGTATATACATAATATATATTTCTTTTTCAAAAATGGTCTTTTACAAAAAAAAAAAAAAAAAAGCATCTTTTACTGGCTATTTGTCAACTACCCTTATATTAGATCTGTGTGGCAGCAGCATAATATACTGTACAGTAAATAAATTAAAAAGAAAAGCATAAATGTTAATAAATACCTTTGGCAGAATTGTACAAGTGTCTATTTTAGTAAATGGCAATCATTTTTTTCATCAGTATATTTCTGAAAGTGTAGGAACTTATACATTTTAACTCTGAAAACCATGTCCTGTGGTGTGACACCATTTCCTGAATTTAAATCGGCCAATTCCAGAGAAAACTTTATTTAGTTGAAGAACCCTGTTCATGATGATGTTACTAAAGCCCCCTGTCAAGCCCATGACAGGTGCACATGGTAAATTGTTTCAGAATTGTTGAAATATTTAACTTTTTTGGAACTGCTACAAAAGTGTTATGTTTTGTTGTCCTTTGGCGTGACACCCAAAGTTATATGTAATCAAAAACTGTATGCTAAACTACATAATCATGGAAAATTATGCATATGTGTCTTGCAAACCGCTAATGACAGGTTATGGGAATAGCAAGGTCATTAATTGACACAAAAACTGAAACGTCCTATGGTGTGACAGAAAATGTCCTCTGGTGTGACGCCTGTATTGTCACACCATAGGACAAAGATGTCACACCAGAGGACGTTTCAGTTTTTTGTGTCAATTAATGACCTTGCTAAGGTCTCTTTAAAAAGCATTTTAAATAATTAAATTAGATTTGTTTAACTCCTTTCAGTGTTCTTAAGTAAATACAATAAACTTATTTTATATTTTTGCATAAAACGTACTGTTATTAAGTGTCATATAAAAAAACAATGAAGGAATTGAGAATTGGGTTGTTCTTTTTCACGTTTTCTGGGGTGGTAGATGCATCAGGGATCCGATTATAACACTTAAACACTGAAAAAGTCAGATTTTCATGATATGTCACCTTTAAAGAAATGGTTTGTCCACATATGAAATTCTGTCATTATTTAAGACATTTTTTCTTCTGTGGAACACAAATTGAGAGCTGCCAAACTTCAAAATGACAAACCAAGCCACCATGTTATCCCTTTACTTCCTGTAAGAATGAGAGCTGATTATGGTGTGTAGTTTTATAACAGAGGGCTCTGTCTCATTCAGTGTTTAAAGACTGGATTCCGATCGCTGCTGTTTCCGTCCATCTTTCTTGCTGTGTAATGCCGTGATTCATCCCCTCATTCTGCTGTAGATCTGAGAGGATAATGTAAAGTCAACCAGATCTGTTGCTGATTGCTCTGCGTTTTATGTGGGAAAGAGCTTTGTTTGAATTTGCCTGTCGTTCCCACAGCATTAAAATAACTGTTTATACAGTATCTCTTCGTTTATTTTACTGTCTGTCTGCTTCCTCCTTACTCTCTTTTATCCTCTGCGGGAGATGATAGTTTGAGAGGAATCGTGGCTTTGAAAGTCATTTTTGTTTTTTAAATAGTCGAATGACAAATAAATAAATCTTGTTGTACTGCATTGCTGTATTAAAGAGACAGTTAACCCAAAAATGAAATTCTGTCATTAATTACTCAAACCCGTAAGACCTTCATTCACCTTCTGAACACAAATTAAGATATTTAATGAAATCCAAGAGCTTTCTGACCCTGCATAGACAGCAACACAACTACCTTGTTGCCCACAGCAGCTGATGTGATGCATTTTATTCTCATAATGAAGGGTCGGGTGTCATAATTTCCCCTCTGTCTGTGTTTTTCTTCAGGCCGACACTCACTCTGACCCACAGAAACCTGACGGGAGGCTGCAATGTGAATTGTGGCTGTCGGATCAACGAGTACGCTCCTGTCTGTGGCTCAGATGGCATCACATATTTCAACCCATGCCTGGCGGGATGCAGCACGGTTGGCAATGACAGCACCGGGGTGAGCCACACTGCATGTCTTTCTGGAGATGCTCCAATTTTTTAGGACAGCACAGATCATTTCAGGTCAAGACATGCCCAACACCAAACACTGATATTAAATCTTAATCATCTAATCAGATGTTCTGTTCAGGCCTTTCATTCCAGCTACATCTGTTTACATGTAAACATCTTTTCTCATATCTTTTATCTTTGCCTGTTGATCTGGGTCACTGATACAGTGTCCTTTTTATTCTAGAAAAACTGATTTGAAAGCTAGTTGGTGTTAGCATGGTAAACAGTTTTCTTGAATATCTGTTGTAAGGTTCATGTGCCATTTTTTTTTAATGCAGATCAGAAACTACACAGACTGTGCCTGTGTGCAGAGCAGGCAGGTCATCACACCACCCACCAGCGGCCAAGGCAACCAGCTGCAGCTTGTCATAGTGAAGACCTACCTGAACGAGAACGGATTCGCTGTGTCAGGAAAGTGTGATCGCACCTGCAACACGCTCATCCCCTTCCTCATCTTCCTGTTCATTGTTACGCTCATCACAGCTTGCGCACAGCCCTCCGCTATTATCGTCACTCTCAGGTAGGAAACTGTAACTAATGTTTCTGTTCTTTTATGATGACTATAGAGGTGCATTTTTTCTTCATTAAAAACAGAAATAATTAGGCATTTTTAACACATTTGGAATCGGTAAGAGGTTTTTGAATGAAGTCTCTTATGCTCGGCAAGACTGCATTAATTTAGTTATCATGAGCAGCATGAGCATATTATTAAAAATAGCTCTTTTCCATGGAAGCCCATTTCCGCCACTGACATTTTATCTCACAATTCTTTTTTTTTTTTTTTTTTTTTTTTTCAGAATTGCAATACAGATTCGCAATTCTGACTTTTTTCTCAGAATTGCGCATTATAAACTAGCAATTGCAAATTCTAAAGTCATAATTGCATGACATAAACTCACAATTGTGAGTTGCAAGTGCAAGATATAAACTTACAGTTCTGGCTTTTTTTTTTTGCATGATATAAACTCATAATTGACGTTTTTCTCAGAACTGCATGAAATACTCACAAATGTGAGAAATAATGTTAGAGTTATGTGATATAAACTCAATTTTTTTTTTTTGCTCAGAATTATGTGGTGATATCTCACAATTGTGAGAAATAAGTCAGAATTACATGATATAAACTTGCAATTCTGACTTTTTTCAGAATTGTGAGATATAAACTCGCAGTTGCTAGTTATAAAGTCCAATTTTGAGAGGCAAAAAAGACTGTTCTCAGAATTGCGAGTTAATCTCACAATTATGATTTAACTCATAATTGCATGTTGAAAAGTCAGAATTGCATGATATAAACTTGTAATTGTGAGTTACAAAGTCAGATTTGCAAGATATAAACTATAAATTCTGACTTTTTTTTTTTTTTTTTAGAAATGTGTGATATAAACGTACAATTGTAAGAAGTAAAGTCAGAATTACGTGATATAAACTTGCAATTCTGACTTTTTTCTTGCAAATGCAAGTTTATATCTTGCAATTCTGATTTTTTAACATGCAAATCATAATTGAGATATAAACTCGCAATTCTGAGAACATAAGTCTTTTTTGCGTCTCAAAATTGGACTTTATAACTTGTAATTGTGAGTTTGTATCACAGTTCTGAGAAAAAAAAGTCTGAATTGCGAGAGGTCAGAATTGCGAGTTTATATCACTTAATTTTGAGAAGAAAATAGAAGTTTGAGTTTATATCATGTATTTTCTGATTTTTTTTTCCTCAGAATTACAAGTTATAAAGTCCAATTTTGAGACGCAAAAAAAGACTGATATGTTCTCAGAATTGCTAGTTTACGTCTCACAATTATGATTTAACTCGCAATTGCATGTTAAAAAGTCAGAATTACAAGATATGAAGTCGCAACTGATAAAAAAGTTTATATTTGGTAAAGGGTTAAAGAGTTTATATTTGTCAATTCTGACTTTATTTCTCAGAATTGCGACTTTATTTTAGAATTGACTTTATAACTTGCAACTGCACATTTATTTCACGCAGTTTCTGGGGAAAAAATAAAAAGAATTTTGAGAGAAAAAGTCACAATTAGCTTTTTTTTTTTTTTTAATTCAGTGGCGTAAACAGGCTTCCATAGCTTGCTTTCTTAATATATTTAAAAAAAAATGTATTTATTCATTTTATAGCAAATCTAAATTTTAGCAGTCGGCTTTTTACTCCACTCTTCAGTGTCACATGATCCTTCATAATTTGTTCTCATATACTAATTCGCTGCTCAAGAAACATTTATAATTTTCAATGTTGAAAACAGTAGCTTAATATTTTTGTGGAAACTGATACTTTTTTAGGATTATTTGATGCATAGAAAACAGCATTTATTTAAAATAGAACTATATTGTAACATTATAAATGTCTTTAATGTTATGTTCAATTAAGTGCATCCTTTCTGACTGAAAATTATTAATTTCTTAAAAAAAAAAAAACTGACCCCAAATTTTTTATTTTATGCAATTATTAGTAGAGGGTATTATGGAATACAATAAAGTCATTTTGTTTTGCAGGTCAGTCGAAGAGCAGGAACGACCATTTGCTTTAGGAATGCAGTTTGTGTTGTTGAGAACTCTGGGTAAGTCACAAATGCTTTATTTACTTGGGGAATGCAAAGATTTAAAAACTAACTTTGTCATGAAATCCATCAGCCTTGTTTATTCCTGCAGCAGAGCTTTTCATATAGCACCACCTTGTGTTCTTAAACGTAAACTACAGCTCAGCATTACAAAGCATACATTTAAGTTAACCAGTGCAGCATAAAATTCAAAGCTCACAGAGTCAAACGTTTGGAAAAATAAATGGAAAGTTAATAATTCAATCTTCCTTTTACCACAATTCTTCTCTTCTTCCATGTCTGCAGCCTACATTCCCACACCTATCTACTTTGGTGCGGTGATTGACACCACCTGCATGCTCTGGCAGCAAGACTGCGGTGTTCACGGCTCTTGCTGGGAGTACGATGTGACTTCCTTCCGCTTCGTGTACTTCGGCCTGGCCGCCAGCCTCAAGTTTGTGGGCTTTGTGTTCATATTCCTCACCTGGTACTCGATTAAGTACAAAGAGGATCGCCTAGAACGCTGGCAGCGGCATCTGCCTCCTCTGGGCACCGTCAGCGAGCTCATCTGTCACGCAGGAGGCCACAAAAGCCACGCTCGTACCCGCTCCTGCCCCGTGTTCACACCCCGTCCCGAGGCCACCGACCAGCCCCGCTCAACCGTGGACACTGCAGCCAGAGCTGCCCTGGAAATGCCCTCAAAGCAATAACCCCACCTGCCCGCTCGCTGCAGGAAATGCACATTTGAGGAACGTGCGCCCTGACGTCTGCCTCCACGTGCCTTCCTGTCGGTGTCAGCGCCGACGTACGCCTGTTTTGCCTCCGCGTGGCTTTCAGGGGCTTGCTGCGCTCACCGATCTCAGTGTCACCAGTACAAGCTCACAGCAAATACAGGTTGCGTCAAAATCATGAAATATTTGCTGTCGAAGCGTATGGAAGACATCTCATGGTGCTAAATGAGGAACGGAGAGGACGTATCTCTGTATCCGGTCTTGGATTCCAAGATTGTTATATCAAAGACAGACCATAAGCACAAAAGGATATCAGTACTATGCAACGCCGTACCGCATTAAAGCCTCCTAACTGTATTATCACTATTCACAACAGTATTCCCAACAGCAGAACATCTGACATGGTCTGAACAAATCATGAAGAATTTCACTTCAGAATGGTGTTAACAACTCCCTTCTGGTTAGTTTGGAGGTGTCAATGTGATTCAGAGCTGTACTGGAACATTCAGCCTGCTGCAGAAAGATCACATGGTCTCAAATTGGCCCGTCAGCAGTAAGGTCTGCCGGCTAACAGGCTGAGCGCTGAGTGCTAAAATGCATTTGGAAAAGGACTTTGAAGCCTTGTCTTCTTATTCTTCATCTTCATAGTCATTCTGTTCAGTGATTGACTTTCAAATAGCAAAACGTGTTTAGATGCATACTGTGGGATCAGATGTTTGTTCAGTGCTCCAGTATCAGGTCTTGAAGAAGTCAGATCAATTTGATGGATTTTTTGGCGAATCCGTATTCAAACCGGTTTCGTTTTTTGCAAGTGTGAACAGCAAAAAAACGCACGAAACCTGAAGTTTACAATCCCAGTCCAAACCATGTTCATATCTGGTTTGAAATCTGATTCAAATCTGAATGGTTTGGAATGACAAGCTGGATATGTGCATTTTTCTCACTCTTTCCTTATATACACTCTAAAAAAAAAAAAAACGGTTTTGCACTGGTGGAGCCTTTTCATAGTTCCCAGAACTATTGGCAGAAGATCACGCTTTTTGATGTGTTTGCACCATAGGAACTAGGAATGTATTTACTTCCAGGAACTCCGTTTGGGAAACTAAATTAGCTCCTACTTCACATTAAGGGTCTTAAACAGTTCTATGGGAACTACCAGTGACGTAAAAATACACCTTTTTTCCCAGAATTACGTGAAATAAACTTAAAATTGTAAGAAATAAAGTCAGAATTATGTGACATGAACTCACAATCAACTTTTTTCTCAGAATGACGTGAAATAATCTCAAAATTGTACAAAATAAAGCCAGAATTATGTGATATAAACTCACAATTGACTTTTTCTCAGAATTGCTTGAAATAAACTCAAAATTGTGAGGAATAAAGTCAGAACTACGTGATATAAACTCGCAATTGACTTTTGTCAGAATTGCATGATATAAAATCACAATTGTGAGAAATAAAGTCAGAATTACGTGATATAAACTCGCAATTGACTTTTTCTCAGAATTACTTGAAGTAAACTCAAAATTGTGAGAAATAAAGCCAGAACTACGTGATATAAACTCACATTTGACTTTTCTCAGAATTATGTGAAATAAAGTCAAAATTGTAAGAAATAAAGTCAAAATAACGTGATATAAACTCGCAATTGCATTTTCTCAGAATTATGTGAAATAAACTCAAAATTATAAGAAATAAAGTCAGAATTACGTGATATGAACTCACAATTGACTTTTTCGCAGAATTGCTTGAAATAAACTCAAAATTGTGAGAGATAAAGTCAGAATTATGTGATATAAACTCGCAATTGACTTTTTTCTCAGAATTACGTGATAAACTCACAATTCTGACTTTTTTTCTCAGAATTGCATGATATAACCACAATTGTAAGAAATAAAGTCAGAATTACATGATATAAACGCACAATTCTGACTTTTTTCTCGCAAATGCGAGTTTATATCTTGGAATTCTGACTTCTTTCCTTAGAATTGTGAGATATAAACTCGTAATTGCGAGTTAAAGTCCACTTTTGTGAGAAAAAGATGTGATATAAACTCAGTTCTATTTTATTTTCTCAGAATTACGTGATATAAAATTACAATTCTGACTTTTTTTTTCAGAATTGCGTGACGAACTCACTATTGTGAGAAATAAAGTCAGAATTATGTGATATAAACTCAGTTCATACACATACAAAACACCAGCTACCTGCCATTTTTAAAAAGCCGTGTAAAAAATATTTACTCCATGAACATGGAAAACAATAATAACTGCATTTAGCTATCTGTTGTCTGCAATGTCATGTTGTTTTCTCAGTCTTGATGATATGTAACACTGCAAGTTGTCATAGGAGATTTAGTCAGATTTTTGTTCTCTTTTAATCACGTAAATTGTGCGTTTACATTCCACCTCCGTTATCACAAAAAAACAAAAACGGCTCTGATCACCCTCGATTTACCAGTTGGTGGTGTTTATAAATGCCACTAATAAAAACGTCACTTTTGGGCGCTTCAGAGTTCCTGCTGCCAGTGCGAATGCAACCAGGAAAACGTCCTGAGGGGAAATTTGGTTCTCTAGGAACCACCATGCTGGCTAGTTCCTGGAACTAAGTTCTTAGATCTACGCGGTGCAAAAGCGCCTATTGGCATAAGGTTCCATAAAGAACCTTTAACATCCATGGAACCTTTCCATTGCAGAACTGTTGAACGAAAGGTTCTTTTGGGATCCCGAAATGGAACGTCTGTGGCAGGACTGCGAAAACCCGCTTTTGGGACCTTTTTTGAGAGTGTATAGTGAAGTATGTGACTCTATAGTGAATTAGTGATCAAGTCAGTGATTTTAGACACAGAATTCCTTAAAGGGACAGTTCACCCCAAAATGAAAATTCTGTCATTAATTAAACCCTTGTGTCATTCCAAACCCGTAAGACCTTCGTTCATCTTCAGAACACAAATTAAGAAATTTATGATGAGATCCGAGAGCTTTCTGACCCTGCATAGACAGCAACGCAACTGACTAATCAAAATTATCCTCGTAGCTTCACATGCATTGCTGTCTATGTAGTGTCAGATGAAATGAAAACCAAATCAGAGTTGTGTTAAGTGTGAACAGTGTTTTAAACTCAGATTCAAATGAGGAAGAATCAGGATTCAGTCTATCGCTCATACTGCTGCTGCTGCATCCAAATACCTGAGCATGTCTGAGCAGCTTTAGCGTTAGCATTGGTAAAGCCATAGCAGAATGAGAATGGATTCTCCGCTTTGGTTGACTTATATATGAGCATGTGCTCCGGCTACAGCCTGATCCTCAAGCACTGGCTCTATTCTTATGCACCAACTATGTATAATTAAACTATTGCCTAATAATATGCAAACCTGAAATTTTCAGTACTCTGTGATGGGTTTCTAAAGCCAGTTTGGCAGTTCATTAGATGTAGTCCAGTTGCTTTTGATCAATACTACACAGTACGGAAGTCATGAAGACGTTTTTAGCCATGTGCAATAGGTATTGTTTGGTTCGGTTTTGATTAATGAGGGACTAACGTGATAGATGTGCTTAGCATGCAAACAACAAAACCCAGCTCAATCGATGAAAAAGTAATGGAGACCATGCTGTATGAATTCCATCCTATTACATATCTCCACTTTTGTAAGCCGTACTGTGTTATGATCAGAATTTCAGAACTATAATATGAGTACATACTTTTTCCAAACCTCTTATTATCAGTGTTTTTCATAAAAGATGAAATGTTTCAGAAGCTGACTTCAGTATTAGAATGTGATATTTAAAACTGGGGCGTAAGAAGTGAACTCAAGCCCTTCTTGAAATGACTTTTTCAATGTTTGTGAACTCTAAAGTGTACCGTGGTGAAAGTCTGACCTCTTTGCAGTAATCAGGAGCTCCTCATTAGTTTGACCTACAATGTGAGCTGCTCAAAATCATTCTGATGGAATCGACCATGTAGTGGCTGCAAGACAGCCTAAAATATCAAGGATCTTGAAATAGAGGAAAAATTTAATTTCAAAATGAACGTTCAAACAAATGTATTTTACTCCCCAAGTAGCCTGTTGTTTTTTTCTGCAATGTAACATTTAAAAAAAAGAGTATTTTTCCTCCATGCTTGAGGTGCCTTGGCAGAGGAACACAACAGGTTTTTTTTTTTTTCTCAAAGTGAAGAACAATTTATTTTGTGCCCATTTAAGCAATTAACTCGCTTGCCCCATTATTCAAGATCAGCTCACATTTGAAGTCAAATGAATGCATTGGTGTCTATTTTTGCTATCAGCAGGGCTGATTTCAGATCAGTGTAAAGGCCAGCTGTGTTTGTCCATCTTCAGTATACTCATGGACACAAGATGTCCTGGACTCCCACATGTGAACTGTTCATCTAGACATTTACTTTAATTCTGTCTTGGTTCTTCAATATTTTATTGACATGTATTTATTGAAATAAAAGAATTTAGAAAGAAGCGTCAATGGGGACATCACTGTATCGTGTTTCACTGTAAGTTTTCCTTGAGTTTTCATGTCATTAAAACAGTACATTTTTATATTTAATGTTTTTATTTTTTAAAAGGAATTACAGCTTTTCTTCAGAAACTAGTCTTTTTCTTTTATTATACAGTAGCGCCACCTACAGTGAGACCATCAGGAGAGGTAAAAAAGTTTTTATGGCTTTCAAGCAACTTTAATTTATTTTAGCAGGAACAAATCTTTAAGGCAACTTTCTATCCACCTTATTTTTCACGTAAGAGTGAACATGGCCATTTATCAATTTTATGGGTTTGGCTTCTGGTCTCATCCACATCCAGTTATTTTTAGCTGTACAAAATAACTCTTCTGCTGCTTGACATTGTGTATTGGTGTGTCTTACCATATTATTTTTTTTGTATTATCTTATGAACATACCAGATTGTAATGCACAGTTTTAACGTTTTCTCACGTTGTTATTCTTCTAGCTATTTCCCTTATAGCAGCCAGTGAACCGGAAGTCTCGCCCATATGCGTATACCGTGCCCTAATTACACACAACGTGACGTCAGGACAGGTGATAAAAGGTATCTTCTCCATGTTAATCGGAGTTTTTGTCCTGTGACGACGTCACGCAAAATTTATATTTTAGAAACAGTTTCTCCCTTACGAAAATTAACCATGGTTTTATTATAGTAAGTGTAGTAACCAAGTTTGTTTACGTTGATTTGTATAACCATATTATTACAAGTACCATGGTTAAACTATAGTTAGTGTAGCAAGACCATGGTTAATTTGTGGTTACCATGGTTTAACTATAGTAACCTTGCTTTTTAGGCTTTATTTTTTTGGTTAATTTTCGTAAGGGCTGTAGCAACAACATACAAAGACAGTTATAACCACAGGTACTGATTATGTGCTTTATGCTTTTCTTAAGTGTCTAATGTGAGTTACATTATCATAATTCGTGACATTTAAAGCCATATTGAAGTCAATAATAGATAATTTACCTCAGATCTTGAAAATAAATTTAAGCTAACATATACGTTAAAACTGCGAACCAATACGTGTTTTCCATGACAAAGACGATATCAGTAACTCAGTATGTAGTTTAAACAATGTTAAAAAGATTTAATATTTATGATTTAGATTATAAACTTGTCCATTTCCCCAGCAAAAATGCCTGCGCGGGCCCGCTGTGGGTTTACTGTGGGACAGTGCGGGCAGAGCAAGCCCACACTAAACCCGCTGTGGGACCCCTATGGGTTAGCGCATGTGGGCCCATAGCGGGCTTGCCCGTTTGGGCCCCCATGATAGTTTTCTGTGGGCAAGCCAGTAGTGGGCTTGCCCACACTAAACCCGCCGTGGGCCCCCTGTGGGCTAGCCCATGCGGGCCGACAGCAGGTTTGCCCTTTTGGGCCCTCATGATGGTTTTCTGTGGGCAAGCCAGCAGTGGGCTTGCCCACACTAAACCCGCCGTGGGCCCCATGCGGGGCCCACACCAGTTTGCTCAATTGGGGCCCAATGGGGATTTTCTGTGGGCAAGCCCACAAGAAAACCCAAAATTTTGCCTTTTGGGACCCCATGTGGTTTTTCTGTGGGCAGTCCATCTTGTTAACAGCAAAAGACAGCTAAAACTAAACTTTTTAAAAATGTTTTATAATTGGATTCTAATCAAAATTGTTTTTTTTTTTTTTAAGTATTGTTATATCTACATGCAAATGTTACATTTACATAACGATCGTTGCTTCTTAATGGCTGTAATATTTCAATGATTCTTGTTGCGTGTCACGGTGTTACTAACACGTTGAAGAATAAGGTATACTTTTTAAAATATATATTGTAAAATATTTGTGATAATAGGTCTCAGTCATATTTGTGATTTACAAACTGCAAAAAAATATTGCATCTTTCAACATCACTCATGCACAAAAGAACAAGACAATGGCAGATAAGAAAAAGCTTGACTTTATTTTGAAGGGACAAACTACTGTCAAATGACTTGAATGAAATGAACAGCTTTAAACTGTTAAGCGTGAAAATATATAATATAAAAGAACTGCTTGGTTTTGTCTTTAGTTTCATTGAAGCAGAAAATATATACAACAAAAAGGCAGAAGTAAGAAACACTTTGAAAAGCATCAGAGATCAAAAACATACATCAATCATGACTAATAAATACCAATCATTTCCATTTCATCGCGATGAGGTGATACATCTTTACAAGGGAATAAGAAAGCTGGACTCAAATGAATGAAGCTATTAGCTTACGTGAAGGCAAAAATAAAGCAAATACATTTCTGATTGTGCATGTTTTGCTCTAAACGCATGTAGTACTGAGACAAATGAACGGGTCTTGCATGCAAATGCTCCTATCGGGTCAAATAACTCTGCGCCGACAGCTGAAGTCTGGATGGTCGGATATGTACATCGATTCATTTCCTCAAAGCTCATTCAGAAACATACAAACTTAAACGTCTTCACCGTGAAGTGGAAACCATACGGGCAACACAAATTTGCATATGATACAGGTTGCATAATATATGCAGGTTTTTAAATCAACAAAACGTTTTGGAAACTACTAAATTTATACCCACAATTCATGTTGTCAGTGGTGTTCACTCAACTAGAGTACAATCTTGGTAAATTTGTTTAGGTAGTTACATCGTAAGTAAACCCCGCTTTATGCCTGGCCAGAATACATTTTCATTCAAGCATAGATTTAGCTCTATTAATATATTACAAATGTTTTGATATTCGAAGAACAATGTGGATTTCATTTCTTAATAAAATAATTTGTCAATAAACAGATTAGAATTCTCTCAAATCTACATAGTTACAAAATGTTAATTCTCTATATCATAGGCAACATCATCGGAAACTCTGATTTTTAATCAATAGGTAGGTTATACAGCATCATCTCGTTCGTTAAACAAGAAACAGCGACTCCTCGTGTTAACAGGCACAAAGACTAAACTTCTCCTTTGTTTTCTTTATTGCCCGAACCATGAATAAATTAAGTTCTAATGCTGAAATGCTAAACGTGAAATAATTTAACCGAAAGTGTTACTTCATAGAATTATAGATTATTAAATACTTTGCAGTTGGTGCCCCTTCCTCCACAGCTGAAACAAAAAGATGTGCTTCACACAGGTTAACGTAGGTGAGAAACGTGAACAAGCTGCATTATTTCCTCTTCTCCAGAGCACAGTGTGGCTCAGATAATATTCAGCTGGCATTTGGAGAAAAAAAATAAATAACTCGATAAGAATAAATAAAAGCAATAATGGTCAACAGATATCACAGTTAACTCACATTAGGCGATATCTGCGGCGTGTAGAATAAATTAAAAGGAACACGTTCACTTTTCTCCACCTTGTGCTGATGATCCAACACCATAAAATGGCATGAAAACAATCTTGGATTCAGAGGCAACGTCTGCGCTCTGATTGGTTCTTTTTTTTCACAGATAAAGTGCTAACTGAGGAGCCTCTGGGGGATTCGAGTACCGTTAGAAAATCCCAAGGAGCCGTTTTGTGGTACAGGAGTCTTCCTCTAGCTTTGCAAAAAAAAGTACAGACCACCGTCTCGGTCCAAAAATGACCGAGACTGATACCCCTCCAAAGGGGGTTGTTTAAATGCTGCTTGTTTTGGTGGAAATTCTCTGGAAAAAATGCCAAATAACAGCGATGGTCAAAATGCATTGCTTCTGAAAGCTAGAAAAAGTCCCTGAGATACATAATCAGCATTATGACTCCCATTGGTGCCCCTTCTGAATTCATATAAATAACCTTAGCATAATAATAATAATAATGGTAAATGTTGATAATACCACCAAAGTGGGTGAGAAGTTCTTCACCTTCCTGGCCATATGTACAAATATTCAAAAATCAGTCGGCCAGACTGAACTGAAATGTTAGCTGCCACAGCAATGGCAATAATGATAATAAAGATTGTTATAATAACTTAATGCTTCGCTAACATCTTAAAGGCAGATAATGCAAATATTGATATCCTGGGATGGAGGGTCTCCATAAAGTAAAGAAAAACAAAACATAGCATTCATTTACAATCCCCAAGTTCATTTGTACAGAAAAGCCCCTGTTAGACTTTTACAGACTCCATCACGGACAGCTTCATGGCATCTTCTAGCATCTGATTGTCTGTGAAAGTGGCCGGAGGTTCAGGGACAGAATCCGACAAGCCGATCAGAGACTCCAGGAGACACGTTCCCGGGTCGGCGGCTTGCGGAAGGCTGGGGTAAGTAGGCAACTGGAATTGAAAGAAGTTGTCCACGTGTTCGTACTCCTTTAAGGAGTTGTACAACGAGCTCGGTCCGAGACAAGGAAATCCGTCGAAGAACTCCAGGTCTGATTCGGACGACAGGCTCAAGTCCATGTAGCTAGCCGAGTGATCGATAGAAGGCGAGGGCGTGTGCGGGACGGAGATGCTGTGGAACAGCGCGTTACCTTGATTAGCGTTCTCATCTAAGAGCTCAGACATAGCTGTGTGGCTGTTGTCCATTTGTGACGTGCTGAGCCTGTCGTCCATCGTGCTGAAAATGCCGTAGCCCATTGACTCGCTCTTTTTCTGGTAGTCGCAGTTGTTGTTGCGCTCCCTAACAGAACAGTCCTCATTGTCCGTGTCGCTAAAGCTTAAGATTCTCGTAAGTCCGTTTTCATCGACGTCTAACGACGACTGCTCGCTCTGAGTGTTTTCGACAGATTCTGAGTCCTCGCTCTGGCTTGAAGAACTAGACGAATCGGTCATGTCGCTGCTACAGCTGTTCTCTCCCGCGGCTACTAGCTCCGAGTTGAAGTGAAACGTGGGTCTGTCTGGCGTAGTGCTGCTCTCTGCTGGTTGGCTTGGGGAACTGCAGTCTGGCTGGTCTTCAGAGGGCGTCTCGCTCTCTGGCGTGTGCTCCTCCAGACGCTTCTCCAACTCTAGCTTCATTATGGTGTGGATGTAGTGGGTCTGAACTCGGCTGGAGTTGAACTCGATGCGGCCTTCCGTGTTGCCACAGCCGTCTTTAGTGCAGCCACATGGGAAGGATGAATGGTCCATCTGTGAAATCAATAAACAGTACATTAATATGAAGAAAGTATACAAAATACAGCATTCACGCCATCATGTCATCTACATACAAATATAACACACATTACAACTATTTTAAAGTTTTTTTTTTTTTTTTTACAAGAGGTCTTATGCTCCCTAATGCTGCATTTATCTGATTAAAATATTGTGAAATATTATTAAAGTTTATAATAACAGCATTTTAATATATATTAAAATGCAATTTATTAATGTGAATTTTACTTCAGTCACTTTTGATTAATTTAATGCATCCTTACTGAATTAAAAATGTTGCTGGCACAATTCTGTACCGTTTGAGCTACAGGAATGAAATCTGTAAATATTACCCATAACCTTGGGATGCTTTTTCGAAATAACTGAATCGCTCACCTGACATTTGATCCCAGCCAAACTACAGCTGCAGCTCTCCGGCTCGCAGAAGCCCTGGCAGTCGCATCCACAGTCTTCTCTTGACGCCCGCAACTCATGCAGTTGGCGCTTTTCATCTTTATCGATTTTCTTCACGCCAGCGGCTTTGAGGATGGCGTATCTTTTCTTAGACGGGTAGGGATGCAGGAAGGAGCCATCATCCACGTTTACTCCACTGAGGTCGATTTCATCCTCTGGGATGTCATCGATAGTCAACTTGTCGGCCTCTTCAGATTCCTCGGTACCATTTTTGGTAAGCTGCCACAGAAAATGGATATTTATATTTACATGAACTCCAAGTCACCACTCATGTTTGACAACAATGAGAAAAACGCAAGAATACCTTCAGTTTAAGAGCTTCCAGTTTCTCCTCCCTCAATCGGTTTTTGATTTTCTCTCGCCGTAGGTGGCGCTGTGCTATGGCGAACTCTGCTAACGTGTAGCGGCGCTGGGCGCTGTGCCTCTGCACCATGCCAAGGGTGCAACCTCCCCGGCTGGGCACGCTGGTGAACCCCTGACAGCGAGGAAAGAAGAAGACCGTGACCTGGTCAAACTGCACGTTGCCTCGCCGTGTGCGCTTGGCCTTCTTCAGGATAGATGTGGCTGAGGAAAGAGAAAGAACGAGAGGATAAATATAAGACGTTCCGGCTTGTGCTGGACTTGAAAAGAAAACATTAAGTGGAAAACAGCAGGCGAATACATTCATGCTTGGAATTTCTTAATGGAAAATTAACAGCACATGTCTGAGAGCGAAAAGAGAGAGTGGTGGAAAAAAAAGAAGAAAGTTCTGTTCCTAGTATCTCATTGGGGAGTATTTGAGTAGGAAGTGTGCCAAGCGTAATGGGAAGACTTGGAGTGGGTGAGTCTCCCGTAAACATCAAGATCACATTAACGTTGTTGCGCATGCACTAAATCTCCACTAGATGGCAGGCTACACACAGCAAATCAGCCCAGCGCTCTAACCACATTACAAACAAACAATATTCCACTACTTAACATCAGAACAGATGTCCAAATATTTCAGCTAATAGTTTTCGGTCTAATCCAGTCATATGCAAAGACAACTGCATTCCTCTTTGCTCATGTCTGACAAACAATCCACCCAGGAATTTCCCCTTGGCACTAAAGTGTGCAAGGAGCATAACGCATCCAAAATCACAACCCAGCGGCTAGATGATCTGGAAGCCTGAGGTTTTTATAAGTGGTGAAGGCACTCAAGACGGTTGCTATTTAACAACATGAACCCCATCTTTAGACAAGACATGCCATCTGTCCACACTTTCCTTTTAAATTACTCCTACAACCTGCCAAAAAATCAGCATTTTTACCAAATGAATCAGTCAACGTCAGTGGTTGAACCGTCTCAAAGGAAAAGGAATTTTCTTCTTGAACCAAGAAAACCTTATGTTTTTACTCGTAAATTCCTTGTACTCTTTATTTTGAATTGTTAGCCTCTGTGAGAGAGAAGCACATTCTCCCTTGAGGCCACCAGCTCACCGATTGTTATCTGAAGGGAATGAAGGAGATGGATCTTACTGTCCCTACAGCTGGTTTATATTAGACTTGCAATGGTGGGAACTCATCCTTGCACATTTTCCTATCTAGAAAAAAGAAAAGTCTAATGGAAACCACAAATGCTCTCATATGCCCTCATATACAGGCAAGACTTTCTCAGAAATACTACGGCATGTTATTGTTTGAACAACAGAGCAGCTTTGTGTATTATCAAGTTGGTATTGGAGATTAGAGTAAGCAAGCACTGACTTCTCAATGACATCTGTTACGCAACAAGACGGTCTGATTCTGGTGACTCCATCCACCTAGTGTGCTCAAAAATTGATACTCTGTGGATGTTAGTCAGAGTTGAGGCATGTTTTATTTTAAGTCAATGGAAACAAGGCAATGAGGGACAGACAAAGAACATGTTCCGTGGTTTGTACTTTTGAGTGTGTTGTTGCCAACCATTACGCAACAGTGAAAATACATCCAAAAATCAGAAAACATGGTTTGTGAATGTTAGACATGTGCAAGCTACTGAACAGACTGTACACTACCATTCAAAAGTTTGGGACGGTATTTGTTATTTTGAATTCAACACGGATGCATTAAATGGTTTTAAAGGGATAGGAAATGCATTCATAATGTCACTTACACTTCTAAAGGTTTTATCATTACTTTCTAATATCAAAGAATCAAAAAGCATCACAGTTTCTGCAAAAATCACAAGAACAACAATTGAATGCTAGTATGCATCTGTCACTCACAGCTTTGTTTTCATTCCCGTCAAATTAAATATGCCGTCTATCCTCACAATGCTCCATTCTCTGACTTTGTTTCATAAACACAAGCAGACAGCCGTATCGTTTCCCTTCCTCTCTTCTTCATCCTTCCCTTCCTGCTCCGCACCCCTCTTGCCTTTCTCAGCACCTGTGCTGGGTTCATGCCCAGTGCTCAGACAAAGCTCTGCGTTCATTCTGTCTCCGTCACATGGCACGCTCGCTGGCTCCCTGCCCTGCCATCCTGGGAAACTCACAACTGTTTGCTTTCCCTACCCTGACTCACCCCAACAACCTGGATGGAGGGCCTATAGGAGGTGACCTCATGAATGGGGCATGCATCAAAACATCCCGTGTAATTAGTTGCATCCATGCAATTAATCTCAGACCCTCTTTTATCTCAGTAACACCTTATCAGGTAGGACACATGGTTGAGATAAGCCTTACAGACCTCATGCATGAGAAATAGGACTTGAAGGAAGTCTCAAGTTCACACAAAAATGAACATGTAGATGAGTTTCTGTATCAAAACAGATTTGGAGAAATTTAGCATTACATCATATGCTCACTGCTCTGCAGTGAGTGGGCTTTTTGCTTTTGACTTATTGACTGGAGTTGTGTTGACTGCTTGTGGATTATTTTGATGTTTTTAATCAGTTGTTTGGACTCATTCTGACAGCACCCATTTTTTTGCTGCAGAGGATCCACTGGTGAGTTAAATTCACCAAAACTGTTGCGACGAATAAACTCTACATCTTGCAACTTAATCAGAGAATAAATGAGTTGTCAAGAGGGGAAACTCACTGTTGAAGGATGTTGCAGGGGAGCTGGGGTTGCTGGGGGTCGAATCCAGGGTGTCGGAGTAGCAGCTCTCCCCATCCGAGTCCCACTCAGAGTAGGCAGAGGAGGAGAGAGAGGAAGGGGAGGAGGAAGAGTAGCACTGGTCCTCCTCCACCTCCTCATACTTCCTCTTGAGAACCCCGCTCATGGCGCTAGCGTTTGGTGATCTGTGGGAAACAAAGACAGAAGCATTACAAGAGTGTAAAAAGGGCAAAAAATAAAACTAATTTATTTTGCTATGGAAATGGTATCGATATTGCAAGCAGCGCTCTTATTGTTCTAAATGTCCAGTGAGGTTTTTAAATACAAGCTATGAGCATTTACTCTCCAAACAAGCAGCTGACCACACTTTATGCTGCCTCTGAGCAGTGAGGAAAACAGGAAGCAATCAATCACGTCTCTTTGCTGCAAGTCAACAATTACCAGACCCTTCACCCACTTCCAAATCCAATCGCTTAGACAAATACATTGATTAGAATGGGGGTTGATTACACAGCCACATTAGTGAGGAGGGGAAATATAGGTTACCCCACTCAAAAAACACACACAACCCAGGGCCGGTAGCGGCAATTACGCTTTACACAGCTGCTAAATGCATTTTATGAGACTCTGTAGTAAATGTGTGTACAGCTTGGCACAGTAAACATGTTTATGTAAGCCCAGACTGCATTTGTCGCTGCTCCTGTGGAGAGGTTGCTTATTGGGCAATAAAAGCAATCAATCCTTTGGCAGGAAGAGTCTAGCCGGTGCCCACCAGCTTTTAAGGGTCAGAGCCGGTGCAGCACAGTGGCGTTTACACGAAACCATCATTTGATACTGGCGGCTGTGGGCTCGTTTGTTTCTCTGCCCTGAGATAAACCCCAGTCAGCTATAGTTCACCTCAGGCTCGGCTTCTCGATGCACTCCACAGCTCAGAGGAGTTCATGCTGAAACAGGCAGAATGGAAGGAAGGAAGGAAGAGGGAAAAGACGGAAAGCGTTTGATTTAGAGATGAGAGTTTTCACTGCTGCTTGAAGGTGTGACAGCTATGCTAACTGAAAGAAAGGGCATTTTTTTCCAAAAAAATTAAGTGATAATGAGCAGTAAATAAGGGTTTTAAAACAAGCCTTGTCGCCAGCAAGACAAGCCACTTCGAAGAAAAAGTGACAGACGGTCGTGACTGGCAGATTACACATCTCATGATGTTGGTCTATGGTGTGTCATCGACAAAAAATAATAAAGACCCAAATGACAGTGATTCATCCCTGCCATATACAGAGTGACTAACACAATATGACTCAATAGTAGTCTGCCATTTGTCTAATAATCAACCTTTGGATTTACTTTTATATTATCAAAGCATACGAGTACGAACACTTCTGGTGCCACTGTATTTAAAAATTTGGAATTCAAATTGACCACTCTAATAACTGACTTAATTCACTTTACTTTATACAAACAAAAACAGTATGGAATTGCTCATATTTGCTCATCTCTGATCTTCAGACACAAGTATGTAGACTTGCTTTTCCCACAGGTTGTTTTGTTTACAATCAGACAAACTTCTATTTCTGTTCATGTGTGTTTCACACATTAGTGTCGCGGTCGCAACGTGCCAGACGTCGAGGGCACGTCTGTGCCGTCTGCACATTCAGCCGCGTCTGCCAGATATCGCTGCCAAGGTGAGTCTTTATCTTCGTCTGAACCTGACAATATCTTCCACAAGTCAAACTTATCTGCTCGTGCAACACCCCAACAAGAGGAACTATAGTTAGAAAGTTATGCAATAGTTTGTGCCCCACTCAGACAGATAAATGACACAGCAAACAGTCGACTTGCCTGAAAACAGCAGCAGAGGCGAAGGACATAATCTATTTTTACTGCAAACAGTATGTGTCCAGATCTGTCCTCATTTGCATCGGGGAGCGTGAACCCTTACATGCTACGTCTTGATTGAAAACAAGCAGCTTTGTGCACAGACAAGCCCAAAGGAAAATCTTTTTATACAAACGGCAAGATGGCGAGGGAGAACCTGAGACTTGGCTCCCGCCACACATGCGGAGAAGGTTGCAAAACAAAGAATTCCTCCTCATCTGCTTATTTGACTAGTAAATTGGCTTTCCCCTTTTCTCACCATCACATTTCTAGGAAATCCACTCTGGCTTTGAATAAGAAACTACCTGCAAATGTTGCTCGTTCCCGAAAGAAAAAGAGAGAATCCCTGAGGATGGCATGCATGCCTTACCAAGCAGAGGAGTTTTAATTAAGGACTCTGGACAGTGAGATAGAGGGGGGAGAGAGAGTGCGAAACCTGGGTGTTAGAAGTGGGTCATTGTCTCTTGACTGCAGCCTACCTGACACATTGATTTGTTAATCTTGCTTAACGGGCAGAAACAATGACGACGAGCTAATCCCAGGAACAAGAGAGGGGGGATGCGAGGGGCTCAGCTGGAGGTCAATCTGGAGCTTGTCCTGTTGCACTCCAACATCAGCGGCGACTAGAAATACGAGCGAGAATCTCACAAATGCGAAGTCAAAACACACATAAATCTGCTACAGAGCAAGTCTGGATTTTACATTCACATCCAGGCAGAAGCAGTCACCGGTGAAGTATCCCAGAAGCTCCAAGCAGGTGAAACGTCCATAGTGAAGCATAAATTATGCAAGACTGATATTCCAACAAAGGCACTGCACTGATGAGGTATTCTCAGTGCCGCTGTCACAAATAAATCTTGTGCAGAAAGCACAGATCTTCAGCCATTTGCGGTTTAACGTAGTGCAAGTTAACCACACAGGCTTCATTAAAACTTTTTGAACTCCCCCGCTTGTCCTGCTTCCAAAAAGCAGCCTGTCTGTAAACAGTGGAATCCCGACCTGCTCTTATGCAAGAGTGTTGACTTTGCCCCTCCAGCTCACAGCTTCCAACCAGATGATAATCAGCAGCATGTACCTCATCTAAAAAGTGCGACTGTGATAACAGCCTGCTAAAGACGGTGTAAAAACCCTTGCGAGATAAGTGGAATCAAATCCAGATTCCACAATAAAAGAAACTCTCCCCCTGCTGGTCGGCCCTTAAGAACTGCAGCCAAGGAGGAGGGAGTCGCGTGTTGTGCCGATCATCACTCTAGATGCTCAGCTACGCCAGAGACATTCTGTTCCTGAACCTCAACCCATGCAGAGTACACATTCATCCCAAATAGGAGCGTGCACGCTGATGTGGGAGGAGGGTAGCCGGCGAGAACTTTAAACAAATAAATAATACGATGTCTCCAGCCCACAGGAATTCTCCCCTGGCAACGGCGACACATTCTGTAATAGTCTATCTATCCCAGATGTGTCTGTGTAGTCCAGACCGCTATTGCCCAAGAGGAACCACCTCAGACAGACAGACACACACATCTATAAAAACACCTGATGGGGCGTCACGAGTCATCAGTGATTACATTATTAGGGTGGAGATGATCGGTCTCCCAGGCTCTCTTCATCATACTGTGCATTTGCAAATTTGAAACAGACAAAGACTAAAACAGACCAAACATTGTGCTGCAGAGTATGAAAGTTTACTTTACTGACATTCTGAGTGAAATTTAGTATCTGACTAAGACAATAATTTTAACTTTAAAACCAGAGAAAACAGTGTTTACAAAGTACAAGATTAAATGAAACTTAAACTGAATAAATGGATAAAATAAGTTACTTAACACATCTAACACTACTATAATGATCAGGAAGAAAATATTCACAGTAACAATTGCTGTGTTCAATTTTAGGATGGAGGTCCCTCACATCAGGATGATCATGTGAGACCCTGGACCACAAAACCAGTCATAAAGATACATTTTTTTTAATTGCTGAATAAATAAGCTTTACATTGATGTATGGTTTGTTAGGATAGGACAATATTTGCCTGAGATCAAAATCAAAATATTGAGAAAATCGCTGTTGTCCAAATTAAGTTCTTAGCAATGCATACTACAAATGTACAAAATATCTTCATGGAACATGATCTTAATACAATACAATGTATTGTTGCCTATTGCTACAAATATACTCTTGCTACCTATGACTGGTTTTGTGGTCCAGGGTCACACATTTGGGCCTCTGTGACATCTTAAAACACCCTCTGAAAATAATTTCACAGTTTAGAGTGAATCATTCCTCACATTTTAAGTCAACAAGTGGAAAATATGATCGCTCAGGAAACTGCCTAAACTGAAAGAAGATATTTCCATCACACATGGAACAATTTGCATCAATATCCGAAATGCAAACTTCCAACAGAGTGCGCAAAGTGTAGCTTCCTCGAAAAGTCATCAGCACGAGTTTGTTCTGACTAACTTAATGGTGACAAAACAAACACAAGGCATCTTTACCAATCTCCCATGGGAGAGTATTCGTGTGTGTCTAGGGTGGGGGAGCTCAGGGGTCAGCCGCTCACGTCTGGGGCGCTCGCTGGTACCTCACAAGCTGGGAGGAATGTTACAGAGTGACAAAACAGATGGGATCCCTCTACTTCTCTGGTTTAGAGACATCAGGACCTCCACCTCCCCCAATACAACTGAACTATCCCAAATAAGAACACCCAGTTTGTGGGTGGGAGCTTAATAGAAAGATGTACACTAATGATGTTGACATCATTATGACTGGTTTAAATAAGACACTACCCAGAAATGTCACTTAAACCAGCTGACTGATTCACTGGTGAGTGGCTGATTTAAATGACCACGGTACACGTGCAAGTTCACACCTCATCAACCCAGAAGTAAGCAAACAAAATAACGTTTATCATACAGGACCCATAAAAGATAAGTATAACGTGTACTCCAACTCAAAACAACAACTCACTTGTGACCAAGTGCAACACAGTTTGAAAGACAAAAACACAATGAAAGACTTCCTTAAGTTGACTTTGCAAGTTGAAGTATGCAAACGAACTACGAGGGACAATATTAATTATTTAACATAAACACACTCAAACTTTCAAAACAAAAACGCGCATAAGATTTAAGAATAAGTATTTTGACAACACACAAACGCCTATAAATTTACATACAAGCTCAAACATTCAGGGACTGTGAATTACCTCAGGAAAATTATCCAGCGAATATGTAAGCAAAAAACGAGTGTGAAATGAGAACATCAGGTTACATTTTCACCTCAGTTATTCCAATCACGCCGCGCACAACGTGTCAGCAATTGCTGACGAGCCTCCCTGTGATTGATTGATGCCAATCACAGCAATCATTACATATTTATAAGCCTATAAACTTTTCTAACATATCATTAAAACAACAAATGCTTAATTTTAAAGCAAGTGGTTGTTAGTGAATAATTTACATTTGTATACAAATACACATTTTAATGACCTCAACCAAGCTCGGATCAAGTAAGGTCTCCCTCAAACCTGCGTTCAGCCTTGCGTTCACCCACGGTGACGTCACTGAGGACTGGAAGTGCATCTGAGCGCAGATCTGCAGGCAGACTATTGAAATGATGCGGTGTGGCACCTTAAGGAGTCGCTCGCGTTTCAGAAGACACACCAGCTCTCTAAACGTGAACGAGGAATGCACTCAACACATAACACACATCCAAACCAGCAATTACGGCTTATTGGATACACACACTATGCTGGAATTCTGCCAGTGGATCCGATCGGAACCGAGAACGAGATTTTACGCGAGAGTGGCAGAGAAAACGCTTAGATTTATTCTTAACACTTAAAAACGTTTAAGAGTTTATTAGTGAAACGAAATTAACAATACACTAATAAACACACAAGACAATGGTGAAAAACGTAAACTTTAGTTATTAGTTTTTTCTAGCACACAACAATGTCCTTGGCTATTTGGAATAGTTACACAACACATTTTATCTGTTTACACTGGAACACTGAAACTATCTGGCTGGACTCCAGCACCGAGGTTTGCCTATTAGACACATTACAAGTGCAGCGTTAAACAGCGCGGAGCTCCGCTACTCACCGATAACGTGTCCGATCAGCATTAGTATATCACAAAAGAGAGAAAACGAAGAAGCGGTAATAATCCAAGTGATACGACGGCGCGTTTATCCGTATAGAGCTCCCGTTCTGTCCGTGCGGCTATTGTGCGCTCGCTCGCTCGGCTACTGAAGCGGCAGCTGAAGCTGTTCCTCTTGTCTGAAGCAGGCGGCTGAGCAGCGCAGTCTTTTCGTCAGTGGAAAACTCCCTCCTGGCGTGTGACGCAGGCGGTGACACTGCCCACGCGCCGCTTCCTGCCTTCGGCGCGGAGCGACACTCCTCCTGGCGCGCTCGCATCCTGACAGAGAATCACTATAGTAACATGATTGAGAAAGGACCGGAACACAATAACCGCGGGTTATGGGAAACAGTAAGTGTTTCACTGCCCTGAAAAAAAATATACTGTAGCAGTGTAACGTTAGTAGCTCCTGTAAATATCGTAGCAGTCGTAGTAAATAGTATTTCCTTAAAAAGACTTTTCAGAATCTTTCTGCTAGTTATGTAAAATAGTTTATTTACTATGGTAAATAATAGCCTATATAAATATATTACATAGCATTTATCTAATATATGCATGTATATCATTTAAATATATGATTTACTCTAGACGCTGCTTTTTGAATGTTATCAACATTTTTAACTATGTTGTGACTGAGTAAATGTAGTTTGATGTTGTCCGGGTGGTTATTATTCGTCATTTCCTGAGTCAGCCTCCTATGAATTAATGAGTCATAAATCTTTTGCATCATTTAGTAGTAAATCCTGTTTTGCTTTTGCATCATTCAGTAGCAGAACGTGTAAAACCATTGCTTAATTTATTGGTTAGGTTGTTGCAGACGTGCTGTATTGACGTGCACTTAGACATACTAAATGAGTCATTTCATTACATTTTCTACGTTTTCTAAAGTAAAGGCAATTCAGAGAACTGTTTCTGAACGCATTCTAAATATTAGATATGTATTGCCAGCAGACGTGTCCATATTTAATAATGCTTTACGCAGATTTTCAAAAACAGACATAGATGTTAACTAAAATATTTAATCAATTAAATTCAAATATTTTATGGAACAATATACTGGGAATTCTAAATATAAAATAAAATTTAATGTAAATTAAATTAAAATATTTTGAAGAATATACTGGGAGCTCCAGTAAAATAAACTAAAATAAAATGGTGAAAAATTGAATTTTTAATTAAATTAATTTCATTTATTTATTTTTTTTTGTAGAATACACTGTAAAATAAAATAAAGTGAAATATTTGAAACAATAATTTTTCATTTAAATTAAATTAAATTAAATTATTTTTAAGAATAAACTGGAAACTCTAAATATAAAATAAAATATTTACATTATTGATTAAATTATTGAATTAAATATTTTAAAAATATTTTTATTTTGTAGAATATACTGAGAAATACATACATAAATAAATAAATTAAATAAACAAAATTAAATTCAATTTAATTATTTTTGAAGGATATACTGGGAACTCCAACAAAATGAAATAAAATCTATTTTAAAATTACATTTTAAATTGATTTTAATTCATTAACTAAATAAAATGAAAATATAAAAAATAATAATTTAAATTAAAATATTTTTGAAGAATTTTCTGGAAACTAAATCTAAAATAAAATACAATATTAAAACATGTAAATTAAATTAAATGCTGGGAACTCTAAAATAAAATAAAATAAAAATGTGAAGAATATACTGGGAACTCCAATAAAATAAAATAAAATATATTTTAAATTAAATCAAATTATTATTTTTTTTGTAAAACATACTCTAAAATAAAATAAGATAAAAATATTATAAATATATATATATATGTATATATATGTGTGTATATATATAGATATATATATATATATATATATATATATATATATATATTTTTTTTTTAATTTAATGATTTTTGAAGAATATACCAGGAACTAGATATAATTAAATATATATAAAAAAAATTAAGTTATTTTTATTTTGTAAAATATATTGGGAACTATAAAATAAAATAAAATAAAATAAAATAAAAGTCATATGACTTGGAATACAGTGCATATATTTTTTTCCATTTATTAAAATCCATGTAAAAGCAATTCAGAGAATTGTTTCTAAACACATTATAAATATTAGAAACATATATTGGTTTGGGCCCCAGCAGCAGACACGCCCCCAGATTTTCAACTTATCTTATGTACTTCAGGGGTTTTTATCATTAAAATTTGGCTGGGTGCTAAACAACACATTTTTCTGTGGTGTGACAAACTCACAACACATTTAATATTGCTTTACACAAACTGGGGATGAAGGCAAGTTCAAGGTGAATCACCGTGATTTCAGGTATGACTGAACATTGCTTCTCCTCCTATCTCAAGCATCAGTGTTACAGCTGTGTCATCATTACCTGCGCACGCCTGCATGACACAGAACTCCACTAATGCAGCATTTATCAGAACGATGTACAGCACAGACGTGTTTAGGAGGAGTAAACTTTCAGTTTCTAGAGAAAAAGGGAGTGCTGCCAGTATCACACAGGTGTAAAACTTTTGGGTGGAGCCAACAAAAGACAGCTAGTGTTTGCGTACAGAGTATAATAATCGAACACAGGACCACGGCCCTCATTTTTAAAGGGCTTCGGTCATCGGGGTCCCATCCCAAAACAAATAGGCAGGTCTGATGGCATGCTGAGAGTCACAGGTCTGTTGTTGTTGCAATACACAAATCACACTGATAGACTCAGCTGTGCTCAAATCACTACTCCTGAACACTTTATAGTTAATGTTGCCATTTACATGAGCAATTCTGCGTTCATGTTACTAATGGGTGTTTACTTACGATTCATCAGCGTTGGTTTACTTATTAGTGCACGTGTGGAGACAACTGGAATGTACTGTAGATAGTCTCTGCCTGATTAACCTGGCTGTCGCCTGCATGCTTTTAAACACTGTTCAAGCGTATCTAGACAGTCTGCCTTTTGGCACTTTGTCACTTCTCTAACCACTGCTGGTGTTAAAGAGATTGGTTGACTGTGTCACTGTGGTCTTGAACAACGGAAGAACTTGTTGAAGAGAGAAACAGAAACTCAGTAAGCTTTTATTACTGTTACACACAATAAGATTGATAAAAGATGGCTCGGGACATGAAAGAACTCATCACAAATTCCCCAAGTGAAAAAAGTTCAAGGCATGAACAGTGATACTCACAAATGTTTGTCTGCTCTTCCAAGAAAAGAAGCCTCGGGAGGGGGAGGGGAATGATTTTGCCAGGGCCACTGGCTCAGGCCTGCATATATTACCCACTATGTCTTTAAAAGTGTGCCAGAGACTTTACCGCAGAGGACGCCCCACATCGGGAACAATAATGGCCCTCAATGCTTACCATCTGCAGGGAGAAAAAAAGCCATTGCTGCACGTGTTCTTAGCGGCACCTCACATGAACTGACTCGCACATTACTGAGCTGGAATCATATACCTCACTGAATGCATTAGAAAACAAGTGCATGCTGAAGTTGCACATTCAGCTTTTAAAGGGAAAGGTCACTCAGAAATTACAATTCTGTACATATATCATTACTCACCTCACAAGGTGAATTTTTGAAAAATGTCCAGCCCCAAAACTTAAAAAATAAAATAAAATAAATAAATTAAAGCATTTTTGGAAGAATATAAAATAAAAAAAGAAAATATAAAAAAAAAAAAATTACACTAAAATAAATTATGTTTTTAAGAATAAACTGGGAATTCTACATTTGAAGAATAATAAAAATAATAAAAAATAAACTAAAATCTTAAAAAGATGTAAATTAAAATAAATGAAAATTAATTTTAAGAATTTAAAGAATATACTGTGAACTTTAAATATAAATTAAAATAAAAATATGTTTGAAGAATATACTCAAAACTCTAAATATAAAATAAAATAATTAAAATAAAAAAAATAATTTTAATTAAATCAAAATATTTTTAAAGAATATACTGGGAAATTAAAATAAGATAAAATAAAATACATTTTAAATTATAATAAAATATTTTAGAAGAATATACTGGGAACTCTTAATATAAAATGAAATAAAATCAATTAAAATAAAATCTAAAAAATGTGAATTAAATTAAATTAAAATATTTTTAAAGAATATACTTGGAACTCTAAAAATAAAATAAAATAAAATAAAGATATTTTGAAGAATATACTCAGAACTTAATTAAACTAAATAAAATAAATGTTAAATCAAATTAAAACATTTTTGAAGAATATACTGGGAACTCTAAATATAAAATAAAATGAAATAAAATAAATAATTAAACTGTAAATTAAATTAAATTAAATTATTTTTGAAGAATATACCGGGAATTCTAATAATAAAATAATATAATATAAAATTAAATAACAAAATAAAATACATTTTAAAGTACATTTAAATATTTTAAAGAATATACAGGAAACGCTAAAAATAAAATAAAATACAATATTTAAAAACCAATTTAAATTAAATTAAATTAAAATATTTTTAAGAATAAACTGGGAATTCTAAATATAAAATAAAATGTAAAAAATAAAATATAAAAAGGTAAATTAAATTAAATTTAAATATTTTTTAAGAATAAACTGAGAACTATAAAAATAAAATAAAATAAAAAGTTATTATGTTTAATCACATATCTTTGAATACAGTGTTTTGTTTTGTTTTTTTTTAAATCACCTTTTGTGTTTTATAGAATAAAGAAAGCCACTTTTCTTAGATTTTTGGGTGAACTATTCATTTCAGTTTGTTTAAATGTTTAATATCTCAGAAAATGGCTTTAGAAATAAGCAAAAGTAAACACCCTCAAAAGAGTTTGCAAATACAGGAAAAAAACAGCGATAGGTATTCAGGACAAAGCCTTCCAGTGAGTGTTAAGAAAGAAATGGGTGCTTCCAGGAGTCAGGGTGAAGTGCAGGTTTTCTGAGAACAGATTGATGGCCCCAGCTGTCTCTAAGGAGTAAAGCGAGACAAAGCTGAGCAGCTGGTCACCTGTAGCTAAGACAAGTGCTGATACAGCACTTCTAGATCCGCTATTCAGTAGGAACCCAATTACTGCCTTACAGTCCTCCTGTATTCTTATCACTCCTGATTATAAAGTAGCAACAACTTCCAAGTATGACGTGTGCTGACAGCAGAACAAAAAGTAAATGTACACAAAAAATTTAAGGTAACTTTAGCAGAAGTTTCAGAAAATTCCAACCCTGTTTGGCAACAGAGTGCATTTTTAAGTGCCATTAGTCACAGAAGAAAATTACCCCATGATTTACTCACGCTCAAGCACAGGGGACATATTAAAAAATGTCTCTTAAAAAAGCTATAATGGCAGTGAATGGCTGTTGAGATTTTGAAGTCCAAAAAATCTGCATTCATCCATCATAAAAAGTACTCCACAAGGCTCTGGGAGTTTAATAAAGGCCTTCTGAAGTGAATCAATGCGTTTGTGTGAGAAAAATATCCATATTTAAAACTTTATAAACCATAATAACCAGAATTTAACGACGTTTTTACTTCAGTTGCACAGTATTGGACCGGTCACTACAGCAGTAGCACATAAATTTAACCCTGATCTAAAAAAAACCCCCAAAACACATAAAATAAGCTTCACAGAAGCAACACAAACTAACTTCTGCCTCTTTTGAATAATTAAGCATCTAAATGAGAGATTAAAAAGACAGAGAAGCCAAAGCTGAGTTAGACACAGGGGTTAATCTGCAGGCGGAGGAGAGTGGAGACACCCTTCCCCCCAACTCACCGCCAACCAATTACTACACAGAGCTTCTGCTTCACTCAGAGACAGACGGATCCAGCCAGTGATATGACATCATCAGATGCCCATTAAAGGAGAGTTTACTTGTTTTCTCCCCCTCTCTCTCTCGCTCTCTCTCTCTCTCTCTCTAAAGACGAGCTCAGAAACGTGAAGCCTATTTTCCCTCCGGAACTCTGTCACGGGGTGCAAAGACAAAGAACTGTTTGTTTTTTCTCATTAGAACTTTCTGTAAAACTTGGGTAGGGAAAGAGTTAAATCATAGGGTTCTTATATGTAAATAAAGCCATTTATACACTTTATTTGACTTAAATATTCAATATTACATACTTCTAAAATACTAGGTGTATGCTGATAACAGCTCTTGTGCTGGTATTTTCTTGGTCGCATCTGCACCGTGACTAGACACTCAGTGTTTCCAATAGTTCCTTTCAGTTCCAACAAACACTCATTATACTGACCCTGCCCTCAATGTGTATGTGTGTTTTTCTCCTCCACAGACTCTCTGTGCATGTCTTTGGCAGCTGAGAAGGGGGAAAAAAAGAAAAAGAAAAGATTCAACTGGTTTTGTTTATTTAGCAACATTGCAAGGCTGTAAACTAATGCCTTTAAGAGTCTGTCCCAGAGGGATTTTAGTCAATACCGCTCATGTTGATTTACAGTTTGTTGCAGACGAAATATATATATCAATACTGATTTACTGTTTAGAGCTTGGAATATGTCAAAGCCTCTTTCTACTACACTGCAAAAAACAATTTGTTGAGTCAACTTAAAATAATTTGTTACCGGCTGCCTTAAAATTTTAAGTTCAGTCAACTCAAATAAGTTTAGTCAGCTTGAAATGTTAAGTTGTACTTAGTGAAAACTCTGGCTTGTTACCCAGCTGCCTTAAGCTTTTAAGTTGAATGAACTCAAATATCTAAGTTGTCACTTAGTACAACTTAAAAAAGTTGACTAATTTATTTGAGTTGACTGAACTTAAAATTGTAAGGCAGCCGGGTAACAAATTATTTTAAGTTCACTTAACTTAGATATTTGAATTCATTCAACTTAAAAGTTTAAGGCAGCTGGGTAACAAACCCAGCTTTTAGTTAAGTTTAACAAACCAAATGGTTTGTTTAGTCAACTCAAATATCTGAGTTTTCACTAAGTACAACTTAACATTTCAAGTTGATTAAACTTATTTGAGTTGACTGTATTTAAAATTTTAAGGCTGCGGGGTAAGAAATTATTTTAAGTTGACTCAACAAATTGTGTTTTTTTTGTTTTTGTTTTTTTTACAGTGTAGTGAATTTATTTCTTGATATAACAAGTTTTAGGCATGCAAACAACAGAGTGCAAGTACGTTTTAATGATTATGGACTAAATAACAGGTTCATTTCTCGTAGCTTAATGCTTTGGACAAACCACTATCACGACGCAGGCACCGTCTCTGCACAGGAACATAGAAAGTGAACGGAGGGTCATGAATTTAGAGCTGCAGAGGTTAATGATGAGTGACAAGTGGATTAAAACGGCCGTGGATCCCAGACAACAGTGGCTGACTCTGACCAACCCCCCCTACTAGCGTTAAAGATCTTTGTAGTTTCACGACGGAGTCTGATCTCCCCGCTGATCATTCATCAATGTTCAACATCTTGGTAGAAACAACATAACGGAGGCCCAGCTCTCAGTGTGTGGTCAGATGATCGCTGTTCTTGTAACAGACTTTTATAAATAATTACAGTGTTTGGAAGATGATGCATTTTTTATTCTCACTCGCACACTTATTATGTTTAAAGTTTAAAAAAAAACCATATAGCATGTTTGTTTATTTTAATTTATACATGTGTAATGTGCAAGTTTCGAGTTTAAAATGCAATATGCAAATGTACACTGTAAAAAGTATTTTTTCAAAACTATAAGTAAAACAAAGATTATTGGAGTATGTTTTACAAAAAAATAGTTAAATTCAGTAGTTAAATTCAATGTGTTGTCTTTATTTCTTTGTAAATATTTAAAATTTACTACCAATTTCTAAGTGAAAATTGTTTCTACACCTTATTACTTTAAAATTTTAAGTTAAATTCAGTGTGTTACTTGCTGTTTGTTTGTAAATATTTGTGAAATTTACTAGCAATTTGTGAGTGGCGCTACATTTTTTTTTACCCATTTGTTATTTTTGTTATTACAGTTATAATTTATTATTATTATTACTATTACATAAAACATATTTTTGTTTTTGAGTTAACATTTGACAAACAATATTTGGTGCAAAACGTAAATTAAAATGTAATAACCTGCATTACTGTTAAAAGGTTTGGGCTCAGTAAGACTTTAATATTTGTATTTTGTAAATATAATATTTGTAAAGAAATTAATATTTGTATTCAGCAATGACGCATCTAAAGTGACACTAAAGACTTTACATTGTTATGTATATATGAACATTAATGTTAAGACATTTGCATATTACAATGATTTCTGAAGAATCATGTGACTGAAGTGTGTGTAATGGTTACTGAAAATTCATTTTAAAAATAAATATTAAAATAGACATTTTAAAATTTTAAATTGCAATAGTATTTTACAGTTTTACTGTTTTCAGTGCATATTTCATCAAATAAATGCAACCCCAAACTTTTTAAGAGTTGTATATGTAGATGTTTTAATATTTATTAATATTTTCACTAAACTGAATACCATCCAGACTGCCAGAAAAAATGTTTTGTGAATTAAGTATTTTTTTTCATGCCATTACATTGTTTAGAGCATAAGAAAAAAAAAAACTGTAAAATTAACATTTTGATAAACTGATATGTATTTATATGTTATGCTGGATCTGAAATACCAGGACTCAGTTTATTTATTTATTTATTTATTTATTTATAGACATGAGTAGACGTGAAAAAAACAAAACCAGTGGGATTTTTAAAAATCACTAATCGGTTTTTATTTTTTATACCAAACTTGACTGCATATATTGTTGCTTGTTTTCACATCATTTCCAAAACACATTGCTGAAGCTCCCGTGCAATGAGCATATCTTTCAGAGCAACACAGATAAGCCAGCAAAAGTCAATACAGCGTTGAGTGTACGTCAGGTCATGTCAGCAGGACCGCAGCACTTCCTTACTGAAGTGTTTACATGCAGCACACGTGCTTTCAGACTCGCTTTCCTTGAGCGCTGCTGCGGCTTCATTGCAAAGAAATCAGCTGTCAGTTGAACAGTGGGTTTTTACAAGCCTGATAACTGTACGGCAACCCCTCCGCGTGCATACTGGTGCATGAAAACTCCCAAAATAACAAGGGGAGAATGTTTATGAGAGATTGTTTTGCATGTACTCAGATTTCACCAGCAGAAACATACTGATGACAGTGCATTTACTTCTTAAACTAAATACTGCTTGTGATCTGTTGATCTTATCAGTTATGTATACACCATATGAAGTCTGTTAAGTTTGCTTTCAAGTTCTTATTAGCTCGTCCTTTCCTCTTTCTCATAAACAGGTCTTTGTGTTCCTCTCTACACATAGACGGTTTTTTCCAAATAACTTTCCCAAGGCTAAATATCAGTTTCCACCTAAATAGGCGGAGATAACAGACAGTGACGGAAACCCCTTTAAGACGTCACACGCGCTGTCTCTGAGAAAGGGAAACCAAACACACTACTAAGTTTCCCGTTAAAGCAGGGTACTTCCTTATTACTGAACTGACACGCTTGCGAAGTGCGTTTCTCCCTTTAAATAGACTCTGAAATAACAAGCTATGTTTGAACAACCTATAATAGCTGGGAAACGCTGCCTCCAATCCATCCATACACAGAAACTGCTCAACAGGACTAGTAGTTAGATTTCCATTCTCATTTAGTGAGAGGTATATTTTTAGCACGCCCGGTGTGACTAACACTAATGACATGAAGCACACCCATAAGAAAAATGAGCTAAGGCTGGGATTTTTTTTGTGTGATTTTATTACTACGTAACATTTCGATGATGATTACATAACTTGATAGACAAGATAAATATGTTAGCAGGTACTTGGTAGATCAGATTAGGCACTGTGAAGGACTGACAGGATAATCAACCAAACACGTGACTAAATGTAAAACGAAAGATTTTAAATAGAAATTAAATAAATGCATAAATCTGGATCTGGTTCTTTCAATGATCTCACAATTTCTTAATCTCAAAAGGAATTTAAGCATTGCCAAATTAATGAGATAATTCCAGTAACAATTTAATTGAAACAATTATTGCAAAAGGTGTGTGTCTCTTTAGATGTGGCATAACTGCTATACAATAACTGAGGGCCTGATGCCTGCTATATCTGTTAACTAACAATATTTAACAAGCCAAAATGTAGAAACACATTTAATTCAATATTTTATGAAACTCTGACAAAAGGCCTGATGTGTATTATTTGTTAAACAATGTAATATACACAACTTATTAGTAAGTACATTGTTAAGTATCACAATAGCAGTGAACTGTGTGTTTGATTTACTAAAAATAATCAGTTTAGTAGATTCATTTGTTTAGGTGTCAGGCTACACTGCACTATAAAAAATAAAAAAACACAATTTGCTTTGTCAGCTTAAAATAATTTGTTACCCCGCTGCCTTAAAATTTTAAGTTCAGTGCACTCAAATAAGTTTAGTCAACTTGAAATGTTAAGTTGCACTAAGTAACAACTTAGATATTTGTGTTTGTTAAACTTAACAGATGGGTAAGTAACCCAGCTGCCTTAAAATTTTAAGTTGAATCAACTCAAATATCTAAGTTGTCACTTAGTATAATTTAACATTTCAATCTGAATAAACTTTTTTTTGAGTTGACTGAACTTAAAATTTTAAGGCAGCCAGGTTACAAATTATTTTAAGTTGACTCAACAAATTGTTTTTTATAGTGTGGTTGAGCTGTACATGTTTGATTCACTTAAACAAATTGGTTCATAAGATTTGTTCTGGTACTGGAGAACACCGACTGCGCTGTGTTTTTGATTCACTAGAACTGATTCATAAGAGTCATTCATTCAGGAACTGAACAACACAGGGTGCACTGTATATATTTGATTCACTAAAACAAACTGGCTCATAACTTATTTGTCTGAGATTTGAAAAAACATCATTTGCCAATTTTTTATTCGCTAGAACTTTTGATTTACTAGAACTAGTTCACTAGTTCATAGAGTAATTTGTTTGCAACACTCATTAGGATTAGGATTCACTAGACTTGGTTCATGAGAGTCATTCCTTCATGAATCTACAGTAATTGCACTGTATGTATTTGATTCAGATGATTTGGTTCAAGGAGTCATTTGTCTGGGTATGAGACAACACCAGCTGTGCTGTATGTCTTTGATTCACTAAACCAATTCAGTTCATAAGAGTCATTTGTTTGGGAATTTAACAACACTGATTACGCTGTATGTATTTGATTCACTAATGCAAACTAGTTCAAGAGTCATTTTTTTTGAGAATCAGACAACACTTGTCATGCTGTATGCTTATGATTCACTAGAACTCGTTCATAAGAGTCATTCATTTGTGAATCTACACTAATTGTACTTTATGTGTTTGGTTCACATGATTTGGTTCAAGGAATCATTTGTTTGCGTATCAGACAACACCGGTTGTGCTGTATGTTTTTGATTCACTAAAACAAATCAGTTCATAAGAGACATTTGTTTGGGAATTGGACAACACTGATTGTGCTGTATGTATTTGAATTACTAAAGCAAAGTGATTAATAAGAGTCATTTGTTACAATTCACTAGAACTGGTTCATAAGAGTCATTCATTTGTGAAACTACACTAAGTGCCCTCTATGTGTTTGATTCAGATGATTTGGTTCAAGGAGTCATTTGTTTAGGTATCAGACAACACTGGTTGTGCTGTATGTGTTTGATTCACTAAAACAATTCAGTTCATAACAATCATTCACATGGGAATTCATATGAGAATCAGTCACTGATTTAGCTGTATGTTTAGGATTCACTAGAACTTTTTTTTTGATTCACTAAAACTGAGTCATTCATTTGTGAATCTACACTCAGATGATTTGATTCAGATGATTTAGTTCGAGGAGTCATTTGTTTGGGTATCACACAACACTGGTTGCACTGTATGTATTTTAATCACCAAAAAAAATTCAGTTCATAGCAGTCATTTGTCTGGGAATTGGACAACACTGATTTCATATATGTATTTGATTCACTAGAACTGGTTCATAAGAGTTATTCATTTGTGAATCTACACTAAGTGCACTGTATGTGTTTGATTCAGATGATTTGGTTCAAGGAGTCATTTGTTTAGGTATCAGACAACACTGGTTGCGCTGTATGTGTCTGATTCACTAAAACAATTCAGTTCATTAGAGTCATATGGGAATCGGACAACACCGTTTGTGCTTTATGTGCTTGATTCACTAAAGCAAACTGGTTCACAAGAGTCAAAGAAAGGGCTCATAGAAGTCATACGTGCCGTAATAAACACTAGTCACATTGTCTGTTTCATGCTGAGTAAAACAGCATGGTATTACGTCCGCATCAGCACAATTTGGCAGAAGATTCCGCATGATAACAGGAACGACCATAATTTTAAAAACCAAGACATTTGCCTATGCAGAAACTGAATAAATAGTCACTGGAGTACCGGCATGACAAGTTGCCCTAGTTTCTCCTTCTACTAATATCTAAACTGAACTTATATAGGCTACCTGACCACAAACACATAGCTCAGCAACTCTGAATACAACATGCTGGTTTCAGTGTGCCTTAAATTCTCTCTTTACATGAGACTTCGAAGAATGTGTATGACACACTAGAGTGTGTGTGTGTGAGAGAGAGGAAGGGGTGAGTTTGGCAGGACCTCAGCACTGTGTTGTTACCAAGGCTACAACAACGTGCGGGCCAACCGCAGGTGCCGCCGCAACAACAGCGTTTCCCAATTAGGGACCCTGAGAGAGGCCCAATAATGAAATGTGCCCCCGGGCTGCGCTGGGTTAACTAAATGGATCCACAGTCGTTTAAAGTTAACAAAAGGCTGACTCGGGAGGCATTTGAATGGCCACCCCCTTCTCCGTGTCCCGCTCTCATTCACATCGCACGGTTAAGGACGTGCTTTAATTCAGGGGGGCTGATTTCAAAACAAGGGATCCCCCCGACAGGGCAAATCTATCATTGGCGGTTAACAGTTTTGAGTGAGATTAAACATATCCAGAGGGAAGATCCCATAAAAATGTGAGCACCAAAAGTAAGAAACTTAAACAAATAATCCTATTCCCGAAGCCAAAGCGCACACAAAACCGCTCACACACACACATGGACCCGCTTTGCCCTCAGAGCCTGAGAAAGGAACCGAGTCGTCCTGTTTGCCGAGGGCTAGTGTCCACACATCCGCTTCCACAAAGGCCGCATTGAAAGTGCACCCAGGTTAAAGTGTGTTTGAAAACCCTGTTTAACAGCACAGAAAAGGAGGCACAACCCTGACTGAGAGCAGAAGCAGCAGGCCTCACACTGCCTGCTTTACTGCCAGCCTCGACACACATACTGGCTGTTGTGCTGACACTTAGTTTTTCTGTCTCCCTCTCCCTTCCTGATGAACAATATGAAGGGAGGTGCAGGAGAGGAAGTAGCCAGGCTGGGTGGTGAGCGAATGGGAGGGAGGAGCGGGCCCCTCTCTTTCCCATGTGAAGGACAAGTCTGTTGGAGCGTCAGTCTGGGGCCGTGATTGTGTTCGGCGCCTGGCTGCGTCTCACAGAAGACCCCCATTAATCACTGGAGCAGGTCTCTCTCGCTCTCGCTCGCTCTTTCTCTTTCTCTGCCCTTATGCAACGCACCACCTACATGCAGGACCCCACACACAGAAGAGGCATGTGCGCACACATTTAGCACTTCTGAAATGCAGACATGCAGAATACACTGCACAGCCCACAAATAGCCTAGAAAATAAGTCTCCAAGCAAATGGTCATGTTGGGAAGTTCACAGAAAACTTAAATTTTTTTTCTTCTGCAGAGCACAAAACAAGATATTTTGATAAATGTGGTACTTTGACCATACAGTAAAAGTCAGTAGGGTCCGGTGTTGTTTTGGGTTGCCATAGCTAAACACAGTTCATGTGTATAATAATTTTTAATCATTTTATTAATAATAATATCCTAGGTTTTTAACTGATTAATTTATTAATTAATTTGATTATTATTAGTATTATTATTAACAATAGCATTCCTTTTAGCTTTATAATAATAATAATTAATTATTATTATAATTATTGTTATTATTATTTTAGAACAGTAATATTAAGAATATATTATTATTATTATTACTTTTGTTGTTGATTTAAATAGATATTTTAAAAAATGCAATAGCATATATGCTAAATATTATGCATTAAACCATTACATTTAATAAATATTTTACACACAAAGCACAAAAATATCAAGGGAAGCTCATTTAGTCACACGCAAACACAGATGATTTGGTTCAAGGAGTCATTTGTTTGGGTATCAGACCACACTGATTGCGCTGTATGTGTTTGATTCACTAAAATAATTCAGTTTGCAATAGTTATTTGTTTGAGACAACACTGATTTAGCTGTATGTATTTGGTTTACTAGAACTATATATTTTTATTCACTAAAACTTCATAAGAGTCATTCATTCGTGAATCTACACTTATTGTACTGTATGTGTTTGATTCAGATTATTTAGTTCAAGGAGCGATTTGTTTGGGTATCACACAACACTGGTCGTGCAGTATGTATTTGATTCACTAAAACAATTCAGTTCGTAAGAGTCATTTGTTTGGAAATTGGACAACACTAATTTCAAGTATGTATTTGATTCACTAGAACTGGTTCATAAGAGTCATTCATTCATGAATCTACACTAATTGCACTGTATGCGTTTGATTCAGATGATTTAGTTCAAGGAGTCATTTGTTTGGGTATCACATAACACAGGCTGACCTGAATGTGTTTGATTCACTAAAACAATTCAGTTCATAGGTGTCATTTGTTTGGGAGTGAGTCATGACTGAGTCATTTTCTTGGGAATCTGACAACATGCTGTATGCTTGGGATTCACTGGAACTATATGTTTTGATTTACTAGAATGGGAGAATAGAATTTAAAAGAATTAAGAATCGTTTAATACAATTTATAATAGTTTTTGACTACAATGAATTGAATGTCCACTCAACATATATCCATGTTATCTCATTTTAATTGTGAAATACAGAAGTCAAGACCTCTGAAGTAGAAAAGGCCAAACTCACAATTTTAACAAGTGAAGATACATCCTGTGATTAACACTGGTCACTTTTCATGCTAAGTTAGTTTTATGTTAGATAATACTTTATGTAACACATCTAACAGGTCTCAAAACAAGAACATGCTTTGTAAAAAAGTAATGGGAACATTTGTTTGAGTATCAGACGACAAAACTGGCTGCACTATATGTGTTTGATTCACTGAAACAAATTCACTCTTAAGAGTCATTCATTTGGGAATTGGACAACACTGATTTTGCTGTATGTATTTGATTCACTAAAACTATGTTTTGATTCACTAGAACTGGTTCATAAGAGTCATTCATTCATGAATCTACACTGATTGCGCTGTATGTGTTTAATTCACTAAAACAATTCAGTTCGTAAGAGTCATTTTTTGTGAATCGGACTACACTGATTTTGCTGTATGTATTTGATTCACTAAAACTATGTGTTTTGATTCACTAGAAGGGGTTAATAAGAGTCATTCATTCATGAATCTACACTAATCGCACTGTATGCTTTTGATTCAGATTATTTGATTCGAGGAATCATTTGTTTGGGTATCAGACAAAACTGGCTGCACTATATGTGTTTGATTCATTGAAACAAATTCATTCTTAAGAGTAATTTGTTTGGGAATTGGACAACATTGATTTCACTGTATGTATTTGATTCACTAAAACTATGTTTTGATTCACCAGAACTGGTTCATAAGAGTCATTCATTCATGAATCTACACAAACTGCACTGCGTGTGTTTGATTCAGATGATTTAGTTCAAGAAGTCATTTGTTTGGGTATCACATAACACAGGTTGACCTGAATGTGTTTGATTCACTAAAACAATTCAGTTTATAGGTGTCATTTGTTTGGGAGTTGGACAGCACTGAATAATACTAAAGCAAACTGGTTCATAAGTGAGTCATGACTGAGTCATTTTCTTGGGAATCTGACAACATGCTGTATGCTTAGGATTCACTGGAACTATATGTTTTGATTTACTAGAATGGGAGAATAGAACTGAAAAGAATTAAGAATTGTTTAATACAATTCAAAATAGTTTTTGACTACAATGAATTGAATGTCCACTCAACATATGTCCACGTTATATAATTTTAATTGTGAAATACAGAAGTCAAGACCTCTAAAGCAGAAAAGCCAAACTCACAATTTTAGGGAAGATACATCCGCTGATTAAAACTGGTCACTTTTCATGCTAAGTTAGTTTTATGTTAGATAATACTTTATGTAACACATCTAATAGGTCTTAAAACAAAAACATGCATTGTAAAAAAGTCATGGGACTCTGTTGCATTTATAGAAAGTACCACCTCCCATTCATGCACACACATACTCACAAACACACAAAGCAAAAAATATGAAGAAAACCTCATTCAGACACACACACATTCCCATTGGACCCCAGTGTCTCTAAATCTCTCCTCTGTCTCTCTCTCAAACACACACACAAGCACACACATATACACATTCATTCCCACAATCATTTATTTACTGAACTCACGTGGGTGAACAGCATGTAAAAGCATTTCACGAATGCAATAAAAACCAAATGTACTGTAAATACCACTATTTGGAAAAGCTGCAATGTTCTTTTAATCCTCTTGCACTGAGGTGGAGAATGTCAAATAGCTGGCAATCCAACCTGATGAGAGCACTGGAATTGTTGGCTTATTCACATGAGGATTGTTTACCTAAACTGCTAAAGCTGGATACAGACTCTCAGCGCTGCTCAGAATGTTAGCGATTGCTCACCCATTTACATTTCCCTCATACTTCATATAAACATAACTCCTACATATCTAGTATATCTCATAAAATCTTACAACATCCTTTAAGTCAACAACAGAACTCACAGCTCATGAATTGCTTTGCATAAATTTTTTTAAATAAAACAGATTATTGGAGTATGTTTTACAAGCACTATTATTTTACACTTTATACGAGAATCTGAAAGTGTATATATTATATTATATTATCTTATATTACATTATATTATATTAGTCATTTCCATAACGATGCAGATGGGAACTGAAACACATTTCACCTGAACTTCCTGTCACTCGCATCCTCACACTCTCATCTCCTCCAGCTCTCTAATGTTAATTTATTGAACAGTGGAGAGCAGAGAAAGAGAGAGGCGGATGGTGCAGCAGGTCAATGGCTTCTTCAGCACATAAACCCTCCTGTAATGAGCAATATTTGTGAAGCATCAAGGTGACAGAGACTCTGGAGTCGAGAGTCATGTGACTATACAGGTCTCCAAGCACACCTCCTGCACTCATTACACTGCACACACAAGCTTTCTGTGTGCCACTCAGGAACTATGAATGGAAATTAATACTTTCTGCCAAACATATGATGACGTTCCACTTAAATTCTTTTTAAATGGCATGTTGTGATCCATCCATGATCTTAATGTCACACTTTCTTATTATAAACATACAACAAAAATATATTTTCAATATTTAAAGAATACCTTTTTATAGAATAAACAATATTTATAGGCATGTCATTAGATGTGTATATTTCTAATAAAATAATTACAAATATTGTGTATTAAATATATTAATAAAATGTATTGAAATTAACGAATTAAATATAATGTAAAGGAAAGCTATTATTAATTGAATTATTATTCTTCTTATTATTATTATAACTTTTATTTACGCATTATACTATAATTTTATATACAGTATATAAATATTTTATTACAATATTTCACACCCACACCCATACACCCACAAATAAATACATTTAACAGATTATATATACAAATAAAATAACTATAAATATTACATATAATGTATTATAAATATCATATATTAATTAAAATGAAATAAATGATTGAAATTCATGAATGAAATATAATGTAAGTGAAGGCTTTCATTAATTTATTTATTGGTATTATTATTTTATTACTATTATTATATATACTATTATATACATGCTTTATTATTTGTTATTATATTTATTTATTATTATATTTTTATATACAGTATATAAAATATTGTAATAAATGAATGATATTCAGGAATGAAATATAATGTAAAGAAAGGC
This sequence comes from Labeo rohita, assembly GCF_022985175.1. Lineage (NCBI taxonomy): Eukaryota > Metazoa > Chordata > Actinopteri > Cypriniformes > Cyprinidae > Labeo > Labeo rohita. The sequence continues at coordinate 14,877,168 of NC_066892.1, read as the reverse complement.
TATTATTAACTGAATTATTATTATTATTATTATTACTTTTATTTATGCATTATATTAGAATTTTATATACAGTATATAAATATTTTATTACAATATTTCACACCCACACACCCACAAATAAATACATTTAACAGATTATATATATATAAATAAAATAACTATAAATATTGCATATTATGTATTATAAATATTATATATTATTTAAATGAAATAAATGATTGAAATTCATGAATGAAAAATAATGTAAATGAAGGCTATCAATAATTTATTTATTGTTATTATTATTTTTGTTATCATTATTATTATTATATATACTCTTATATATGCTTTATTATTTATTATTATATTTTTATATACCGTATATAAAATATTGTAATAAATGACTGAAATTCATGAATGAAATATAATGTAAAGGAAGGCTATTATTAATTGAATTATTATTATTATTATTATTAGTTTATATCTATTATATATAATGTATATACACACATACATATTTATGACATATTAATAAACATTACATATTATGATGTATTATTAGATGTTTATATACAGTATATAAAATATTGTATTTATTGAACATAAAATATTGTAATACACATATATATACATATACATATTTCTTTATATATTATTATTATGATTATAAGTATCAGGAAAATTATTAATAATAAGTTAATTGTTAATGTATTCTTTTAAATATATCCTTATATTATCATGAATTCCTTTGTATATAATTAATGAATTAAATATAATGTTAAAAAAGAAAATGTTATCACATCAAGCATTTATAGAGTAGCTGTGATCAAGCATTTCATATCATTACAGTCACTGTAGTAACAGCTTTTGGTATAAATAACAATTAAAAGAGAAATTATGCAGATTTTGATGATAGTATCATAACATTGGGATAAATCCATTAGATACACAACAAACAAAACCCATCAGCGACAAAAACAAGACAGGGAGGCTGATGTCTCTCCATTGTTCCTGTGCATGATAAACATGTTTATCACTAAAACCCAGATTATGTGAACTGGGATTATAATCCATCCGTATTCCCTTTCCCAGCACTGGAATCTCATTATAAACAGGAATGGTTTCTTTTCAAAACATGAAATGCTAGAAAAACAACACCGTTTTCTTAAAGTACCATTCTGAAATATGTAGACAGATCATCGTTTAGTCTGATCAAAACACACTCAACAAGGACAAATGGGCCTTTTGATTGGCAGAGACTGAGTGAATGGCACAATAACACTGTAAGCAGGCCTGTGGGTTGTGTGTGTGTGGATTCTGGGTGTCTATGCGAGGTCACTAATGGGTGTGAGGATGTATTGCTGTGTCAGCTTGATGAAGCACTGCCTCTGGAAGCTTCCCATCCATCGGCGGTGATTAATCAACCCATCAGAGGCTGTTAATCATGGAAACAATACACAGATTACAGACACACACATGCATCCTAAACAGCTCATACACACGCAGTGAGATCAGACAGCACAGTGATTTGTATTTCATTTTACAATAATAAATCATCAAACACACGTGACTGGCTATTTGCATGTTCGTTTGCTTTGTAATACATTTTGCATGAAAGTAGTTTTATATAAATATGTAAAACCAGCCTGCGAATGCAATTTATGCCGCTAAACATTGTTTTTCAAATATCCAAACTATACATTTATTTCTGAAGCAATAATATATCAATACTTTCTTTCTGAAAAAATTATTAGCAAATATTAGCAACTGGCAAATATTTTTTCTTGTTTTAAAGATAAGCCTTAGCAAATTTAGTGACGTTTGTATTCATATCATCAGCACCATTTATAATAAAACTGATTATTAGTGTTATAAAACTGTGTTCATTGGCAGTAAATTAGCAATCAGTGATGAACAGTAACGCTGTTAAGAAACCATCTGACACCTGAGAGGTGTAAATCTTTCACTTATAACAAAAAGCCACTCATTCCTTAATGAAAAAGTACAACCAAGTCACTCCTGATGTATTTCACACAGTAATTTGCATGTAAATGCTGTGTAAATGATTGCCTTTATGTCTACACATGCAATGTAAGCTGAATTCGACAAAAAAGAAAGCTTTGTGCTCCTTAGAAATCCTGACGAATGTCTCTTAAGTAAGCTGCAAGCAAATAACATCTTTGCTTTTCATCTTATTAATGTATCCCCAACAGATGCGAAGCGGATTATCTCGATTAGTCCTTTCTTCTGGCCCTGTTTTGCTGCTTTGCATCTAAATCTATCAGGCTGGCCTGTGTAATAAACTACAGGAACAAAACTCAATGTTTATGAGTTTTCTTACACTTATAAAAACAGAGTTTCCAAAAGGGGGTTTCTGCAAAAGCTTTTTTCCACAATTATGTAAAAAAAAGTCTGGGATATAAACTGAATTGCAAGAAAAACATCACAGTTCAAACTTGTCTCACTGCGAGATATAAAGTCTAAATTGTGAGATATAAACTGAATTGCAAGAAAAAAGGTCAAAATTTGACATTTTTTCCAGATTGTGAGATATAAAGTCTAAACTGTGAGATATAAACTGAATTGCGAGAAAAAAAGTCATAATATCACCTTTTATTATTGCGAGATATACAGTCAGAATTGTGAGATATAAACTGAACTGAAAGAAAAACTTTACAATTTGAATTTTTGTTTTCATTGTGAGATATGAAGTCGGAATTGTGAGATATGAACTGAACTGCAAGACAAAAAAATGTCAGTTTAAACTTTTTTTGCTCATCGTTAGATATAAAGTCAGAATTGTGAGATATAAACAGAAATGCAACCAAAAAAATTGTGACAAAGTCGGAATTGTGAGATATGAACTGAATTGCAAGAAAAACGTCACGATTTGAATTTTTGTTCTCATTGTGAGATACAAAGTCAGAACTCTGAGATTTTGCTCATTGTGAGATATAAACAGAATAAAACAAAAAACGTCATAATACAAACTTTTCTCATTGTGAGATATAAAGTCAGAATTGTGAGATATAAACAGAAATGCAACAAAAAAAGGTCACAATACAAACTTTTGTTTTCATTGTGAGATATAAAGTCGGAATTCTGAGATATAAACTGAATTGCGATAAAAACATCACAATTCTAACCCTTTTTTCCTCATCACAAAATATACAATCAGAATTCTGAGGTATAAACCGAAATGCGAGAAAAAAATGTCACAATTTAAACCTTTTTTCTTATTGCGATATAAAGTTGCAATTTTGAGATATAAACTGAATTGCAAGAAAAAACTTTCCAATTTGAATTGTTGTTCTTATTGTGAGATATAAAGTCAGAATTCTGAGATATAAACTGAAATGAAGGAAAGAATGTCACAATTTAAACTTTTTTTCTCATCGTGATATGAAGTTGCAATTTTGAAATATAAACTGAATTGCAAGAAAAAACTTTCCAATTTGAATTTTTGTACTTATTGTGAGATATAAAGTCGGAATTCTGAGATATAAACTGAAATGCAAGAAAAAAAAAGTCACAATTTGAACTTTTTTTCCTCACTACAAGATATAAAGTCGGAATTCTGAGATATAAACCAAATTGCAAGAAAAAACTTTACAATTTGGATTTTTGTTCTCAATGCAAGATATAAATTGCAATATAATCATTGCAATATAAAGTTGGAATTGTGAGATATAAGGAGAATTGCAAGAAAAGAATGTCACAATTCAAACTTTTTTTGCTTATTGTGAAACAAAGTCAGAATTTTTAGATATGAATTCTAAAAACTGAACTGAAACTGAATTGCAAGAAAATCTTTATAATTTGAATTTGGGTTCTCATTGTGAGATATACTTTAAACTGAACGGCAAGAAAAAATGTCAAAATTACAATTTTTTTCTCAGCGCAAGATATAAAATCGAAACTGAGACATCACAATTCTAGCTTTTTTTCCTCATTGCGAGATATAAAGTTAGAGTTGTGTGAGTTGTGTAATAGAATCTAAATCACAAGAAAAAACACAGACGTTCTGACTTTTTTTCATTGCGAGAAAAAAGACTGCATCGAGAGATAAAAAGTTGCAATTATCTTTTTTATTTTTATACTTTCTTCAGAAAAGGGCTTTCATAGTTTTCACAACGTTTCACAAAGAACCTTTTAACGAGTCTATTTAAAAATCTAAAGTACTCTATTAAAGTATTCTACTATAAAGATCTTTTGTGGAATGGAAAGGTTCAACAGATGTTAAAGGTTCTTTATGAAACCACAACATCTAATAAACAACTCTTATTTTTAAGAGTGTAGGTGTGTTTTATAAAAATAATTCCCTTCTTTCTGAAGCAGAACTGAGACTATGACAATTCCCAGAATTCCATGAAGCCACTTCAAATGACAACAGATTTTTTCAGGTATCGTTCCCCATAGACGCAGCTGTCCTGGTGTGGACGCCAGTCCTGTATTTTCATTCCACTAATTAGACCCATTGATTAACCTGACGTTGGCTGCATTCCACTAGAGATGGTAACCTGCTATTTTCTGTCTCCTTTAACCACATGTTTGATATCAAAGATGACTCATCATTTTAATCATCGTTTCCCAACCCTGACTCTTGTGTTTTTACTGGCACCTCGCAGCTGTACAGAGGGGGAGTTTTATTTTTCCGCTGACCTCTCTCTCGCTCGTTCTCTCCCGCTCTTTCTCTTTCCTGACCGCGAGATGATGAGATATGAGAGTCGGGTGGTAAATTACAACAACGGGCAGTTTTCCACTGCATATACAAGATGTGCTAATTTAGGCAGTGTGGTCAGGGTGCGTCCTCGCCCCTCATAACCGACGCCGTAGAAGCTGCGCGCTCTGGCAGATGGCTGTTCGCAGGGCAGCTAGATAATGACGGAGGATTAAACGCCTGACTCCCTTGCCACATTCCCCTCCTGCATGTGTTTGTGTTCCCTCTTTAGTGAGAATTTATGAGTTCTGTGGCGCAAAGATAGATTGCCACAAAAAAAGCCTCTGAGAAAACGCCACTAATCTGCGAGCGATAATTCCCATTCAAGTGAGTGATTCTGGATTAATAAAAATGCTAATTCTAGAAATGCAACGCAATGGCTCCCGGTGAGAAGGATTCGTGGCATGTTTGCCCTCGACTCTATTAAAAAGAAAGACATCGAGATCATAAATATGGATCCCGTTTTGTCAGCCTGTGTGGGTGGGTTTGTGCCAAGCAGCTACACTCATCCCAAACGTATTATTCATTTGAATACCACGGGCAAAGGGACACGCTGACATGGGAATAATTGAAAGAGATGTGATTAGAATCTAGAAGGCCATGTTTACACCTAGTAAACATCTAGGGTGATTCAATCATGGCACGTTGTTGTTTACACCTGGCAACGTGCATCTTAAATGTCTTCATTGAGACGCATCAGGATGTTTTCAACTTTTTACCTCCACAACGACCTAAGTGCATGAAGAATGGAATATTTTGCAACATAGTGAACTGATTTATATATGAATGCCCCAGGCAGTGAACAAGCAGGACAGAGTTTAACTGTTGTAAATACTAAAGCATTTACTTAATAAATGCTCACTGGGGCATTGGATCAGTAAGTGTGTTGTAAGTGGCTGATTGTTTTTCCTTTGTGATTTATTTGAGCACCTTAAGAAATTTTTTTTGTGTGTGTGGTGAAACTGTTTTCGGTTTCATCATAACTGACTTATAACTCAAATTCTGGGTAAAAGGCAAAAGTTCAGTAAAGATCAGTAGAAGATCTACTAGCAGAAACAGAAAAGAAGCAGGGATCAGGGCAGAAATGCCACTGAAAATGCCCTGAAAATGCCACAAAAATGCCCCAAATATTCCAAATGAGAGGGCAAAAAAGTTTCTGACATATCGGTCAGCAACAAACAATGCCAAGATAATAAAAAGGAGAAAATAGAGAAAGAGAGTTTAAAACACACGCCCCAGATACGAAATATAATATTTGTACTCAAGCTGGTTTTATCCAGTTAAAATATTCAAATATTTTATTTGCTTAATTTTGCATATTTTGTAAACAAAATATATTTATATAAAATACTCCAAACTACATTTTAAAAATAACAGTGTTTTAATAATATTTTTTTTTTTACAGTTTTATAATTGACCCTTTGCCAGGAGTTTGATTGACAGGTGATCTGACCAATCATAACGCAGAATCTGCCATTTTTGTCCAACATACAAACCAGGAGAGTAGATTAACAACGGTGGTGTTGAACTTGAAAAATATTGTATATTGACGTCTTTCCGTGGTTGAAACAAGATATGTTCTGATGTTCATTCATGTTTATTTTGAGCTATAACTAGTAAAGACGAATAGATGATCAGTTCACATGCCACTTGAACTGAGGCGCTACAGCGATCTGTCATAACACATTAAAGAGCCACAAAACGGTATTTATTGTTTGAATTTCTTACAAAATGACAATTTGAAAGCTGAGACTTGTCATATCCAAAACTAACCTGCTCTGTCTTGTCTGTCAGCGCATTGATAGTTTCCTCTTTGCTTTGCGATGTATTTTTCAATGCGTGAGAACATGATGTATGGTGTGATACTTTTACACTTTGTCTGCTTCAAAGTAAAAAGCTTTTGAAAATGGATATTAAATATTAATTCCTCACACAGCCTAACAGCAGAGACACTACAATCAGAATGAAATGTGCTGGCTAAAATTAACTTCACTTTCCGCCAACTTGTCGTACTTGACCCAGGTTTTCCATTACAACCTGAGGAATCCTTGATCTCACCTGTGCGTTCAATAGAAACATTATCCCATTACCAGCCGCCAAAGGTGATCCTTCACAGACAACATTGTAGAGATCTGAAATTGCTCGAGTTAAATATTAAGATGGCAGAGGATTCAACGGTATGGGCCAGAACGCACTGCACACACATACACACTCACACTCCTCCACACTCAGTATTCCAGAAATAAAGCAGGCTGGATCATTAGTCTCGGCACATAACCACATAACTCACTCATTGCCACCATGAATATTCCTAGAACATGATTTGTGATCCAAACTGTCTGCCCGAGTTCTGTTTATTTAGAGTCAGTCTGACTGAGACAGTGCAGAGTATCACTTAAAATAACACACACGCAGCCTGTAATTTTGGACAGTGTTAGTATGTGATAGAATCCAGTTTGAAAACTCACAATGAACGCTCGCTCTGGTCCATTCAGCCCCATCGGTTTTCAGTTTGGAAAGGGAGCTGGAATGAGTTGCATTCCATTTTATTTCACCACATTTATTTGGCTTCAGTGTTATTTTATCATTAGTGTTTTGTAAGTTGAACAGCAAGAGTTTAAACGAGGACAATCATTTGCAAGCCCATTTCCACCAAGGAAGAAAAATATAAAAACGTAATAAAACGGTTAAAGAAAAGCAATACAAAAAGTAGTTAATTGCGACTTTTTATGTCCCAATTCAGTTTTTTTTTTCCTCACAATTCTTAGTTTATATCTCACAGTTCCAACTTTTTCCCTCCCAGTTTGGATTTGCAAGATATAAACTCAGAACTGGGAAATATAAATTCTCAATTCTGATAAGACCACAGAACTGTGAAATATTAACATAATTCTGAGATGAAAAGTCTGATGTAAGATATACATTTTCTTACAATGTGAGATGTAACCTCGGAACTGCAAGCGTTTTGAGTTTTTTAAGTTTAATTGTGAGAGTTTTTATTTTTTATTTTTTTTGTTTTTCTGAGAAATAAAGTCAGAATTGTGAGATACACAGTCAGAATTGTGAGATGTAAACTCGGAATTGCTAGAAAATAATCAGAATTCTGAGTTCAGAATTCAGAGGCGAAAAGTCAGAAGTGCGAGAAATAAACAGCACTGTGAAATGTAAACTCGGAATTGTGTGAAAATAATCTGAATTCTGAGTTTATATCTCGCAGTTCTGAGAAAAAAAGTCAGAATTGTGACAAACAGAATTGTGATATGTAGACTCAGAATTGTGAGATATGAACTCGGAATTGCAAGAAAATAATTAGAATTCGGAGTTTATATTCTGAGACATAAACTCAGAATTGTGAGATGTAAACTTGGAATTGCGAGCGTTTTGAGTTTTTAAAGTTTAATTGCGAGAGGTTTTTTTTTTTTTTAGTTTTTTTAGTTTTATTTTGTTTTTCTGAGTAATAAAGTCAAAATTTTTAGATACAAAGTCAGAATTGTGAGATGTAAACTTGGAATTGCATAAATTTAATTAGAATTCTGAGTTTATATTTCGTATTTCTGAAAAAATAAACTCAGAATTGTGAGATGTAAACTCAGAATTGCGTTTATTGTGAGATGTAAAGTCAGAATTGCGAGATATAAACAGAATTGTAAAATGTAAACTCGGAATTCCATGAAAATAATCTGAATTCTATTTTTGTTTATGCTTATATCTCGCATTTCTGAGAAATAAAGTCAGAATTGTGACATATAAATCACATATAAATGTGATATATAAACTCGGAATTGCAAGAAAATAATTAGAATTCTGAGATTATATTCTGAGACAAAGTCAGAATTGTGAGATATAAACTCGGAATTGTGAGATGCAAACTCCGAATTGCAAGAAAATAATCAGAATTCAGAGGTGAAAAGTCAGATTTGCGAGATATAAACAGATTATAAACTCTGAGTTGTATGAAAATAATTTGAATTCTGAATTTATATCGTAATTTTGAGAAATAAATCAGAATTGTGACATGTAATCTTGCAATTGTATGAAAATAAGAATTTTTAGTTTATATCTTAAAATTCTGAAAAATAAAGTCAGACTGGTGAGATATAAACAGAATTGTGATATGTAAACTCAGAATTGTGATATGTAAACTCGGAATTGCATGAAAATAATCAGAATTCTGAGTCTATATTGCAGTTCTGAGAAATAAAGTCATAATTGTAAGATGTAAACTTGTAATTGTTTGAAAATAATTAGAATTCTGAGTTTATATCTCGCAATTCTGACTTTATTTCTCAGAATTGCGATATAAACTGAGAATTCTAAGTTTAGAATTCAGAGACAAAAAGTCAGAATTGTGAAATATATAAAATAAATATGTACATATATGTGTGTGTGTATAATTGCGATATCTCGCAATTCTGAGAAATAAAGTCAGAATTCTGAGAAATTAAGTCAGAACTGTGAGATATAAAGTCACAATCACCTATTTTTAAATTTTCATGGCGGAAACAGGCTTCCATACTACCGGCTCTGAAGTTGCGTTAACATGCACAGCTTCCTCACCGTGCAACATATGATATCAGTGACATTTACAGCTGAGCTATAAGTCTGGTTCACAGTCCTGTTAGTTGCATACATGCACTCCAAATCAAGTTTTATTTCTTATCTGTTGCGAACGGCTCCCAAAGGAAAGTTTTATTATGATGGATTGTGCTGATGTCACAAGTCGTTTTAGCGTCAAAGACAAATGTGGCCTTTGTTTCCCGTGAACCGCCGTCCTCACCTGGAACCAGACCAGGACTGGCCAGCTGCCAGGTGCGTACTTGGTGGAGAATACGGCGAAGCAGGGCCCTGTGTTCCTGGGAGAAGAGGCCCCGGCGGAGGATTTGAGGGCCTGATAGGATTAGACTCCCTTTCTTTACACAACATTGATGAGGATAAGGAATCCGTAGAGCGCTCAAGCACTCCAAAGCTTTCCTAATGCAAAGCATCAGATGCCTTCACTACTGCGCTTACACCAAAACACATGCCTTCAAACCTCAGCACACATGATTTCTCCAGCAGCTGGTTTGGTTACATGTGCCAGAAAAACTTTGCTTCAACCACAGACCAATAGTGGTGTTTATTACCTCATGGGGAATTTGCTCACTTCACCCCATATGCCTTACATACCTTGATCTTTACATAAATATTAGTAATATTTTCCTTCAACAGCGAGCCAACAGAAATATATAATATGTAAACAGTCATGTAAGGACAGTTGAGCGCCAAAGTGAAAGTTTGCCAGCACAGTGCATCATGGGAATGTGGATGAGCAATTTATGTCTACTCAGAAAGAAACAAATGCTTCTTAATGGGACAAACTGTATCTAACTGGAACATTCTGGAGTGGGAATTTAGACTATGTACAAGACTTTTTAATTTAGACTATCTTTTAAAGGGACAGTTGATGCAAAAATGAAAATTCTGTCATTAATTAATCACCCTCATGTCGTTCCAATCCCATAAGATGTTTGTTCATTTTTGGAACACAAATTAAGATATTTTTGATGGAATCCAAAAGCTTTCTGATCCTGCATAGACAGCAATATAACTGACACGTTCAAGGCCAAGATAGTAAGGACACTGATAAAAAAGTCCATTTGACATCAGTGGTTCAACCTCAATTTTCTAAAGAACTGACTGAACTGGTGACACTAATGTGACACTAATGCCATCAATTATTCATATCTCTCCTTTTTTGCATTTTTGCCTTTATTTTGATAGGACAGTGTAGGTCTTTGAGCCAGGATTCGAACTTGGGACGTCTGTAGCACAACACCGCTACATGTTGGCACCCTGCCCACAAGGCTATCCATCATTTATAATTTTTATCAAGTATAATAATGTAATAATCATCTATTTTTCTCACTTAGTACAAAGAAAATAGCGTAAGATGCTTAAAACCAACAGTGCATAATTGAGCTTTTACAGGGAGTTTGATTGACAGGTGATCTAACCAATCATAAAGTTGAATCTAATATTTTTCCAACAAACAGACCAGACAGGAGAGTCGATTAACATAAGTGGGATTAAGCTTGAAAAATTGAAATAAGTTGAAACAAGATACCTTCTAATGTTCACTAATGTTTATTTTGTGCTATAACTACACTGTAAAAAATAAAAAAAACAATTTGTTGAGTCATCTTAAAATAATTTGTTACCCTGCTGCCTTAAAATTTTAAGTTCAGTCAGCTAAAACAAGTTTAGTCAACTTGAAATGTTAAATTGCACTAAGTAACAACTTAGATATTTGTGTTTGCTAAATTTAACAGATGGGTAAGTAACCCAGCTGCCTTAAAATTTTAAGTTGATTCAACTCAAATATCTAAGTTGTCACTTAGTATAATTTAACATTTCAAGTTGAATAAACTTTTTTTGAGGTGACTGAACTTAAAATTTTAAGGCAGTCAGGTTACAAATTATTTTAAGTTGACTCAACAAATAGTTTTTTACAGTGTAGTAGAGGAAGAGATGATCGGTTCACGTGCCGCTTAAACTGAGACGCTACAGCGATCTGTCACGACACATCAAAGAGCCACAAAACGATATTTATTGTTTGACTTCATTAAAAAGTTTAAAAGCTGAGACTTAGCAACCTGCTCTGTCACTGAACATTTTTAATAATGACAGATTTTTCCTTTTTGGGTGAATTATTCCTTTAATATCTATGAACACTTAATTTACAATGTCAATGATTATTCACTGAAAACTAGCATAACAACACTGTTTTCAGAGAAACTTGATGATATTAACTATTCTATCCCCGATCTGATGCATCATCTATATTCAAAGTCCATTAAATAAAACACATCAGTCTTCATAAAATCTTTTGCAAGAAAAATAAAAAAAGATCAGGCCAGACATGCTGACACAAAATAGAATCATGTAGGAGGATCACTTAGCAGCACAGAATCTCTCTATGTTAAGGATGCAAAAAGGGAGCTCGTTTTCCATCATCTATGGCCATAGGTGAAACTTCTGTCCCCGCTGCACGCCTGAAATAGATGCCATATTTTAGAGCAGTTCTTCAAAGGTTCAAAGAGCCAGGAAAAGGGCTATAATCAGGTCAGAAAGGGGCCATTTGAGGCCCAGACAACCTCAGCCCAGACTTCAGATCGGTGTTGAGGAGCACGGAGCTGTTTAAGACAGTTATGTACTCCTGTCAGATAAGGTATGTGTCCCTTTTTGATCTTTTCCCTCAGCTTTGATCAGTGGCTTTGAGTCTGAGTGTGTGGTGTTCATTTGGACATTAGGCAGCGGGGCAGATGGGAAGACTTGCTACGGAAAGTTGAGAACATGACACACAGATTTGCCTTTGGTCTCGTACGCTGTGGGGTCTTTAGATCTGAGCGATGGTGATTTTTTTCAATCTCTCTGTAATGCACTGATCCTGGAGCTAAAGCAAGCACCAATGTGTCACTTGGCGCAGTATCCAATTATCTATAAATGACTGCCGCAGAGAGAAAAGTCAACATAGAAATCTTAAAATGGGAAGAAAATGTTACTATATGTTACTTCATTTAATGTGGTTACTTATAATAAATTATAAAATCATTATGTTTTCCTTAATTATACTTTATTAACTGTAACTGTATTAATCACTAACAGACATTCTAAGTGTTAACTATAGATATTTATATTGCATCTACTTCTTTAAAGAAGTTCACAGATGATTTTCAATCCTTTACCACCATGTGACTGGTAATAAATTGCCCCCCAAAATTCCTTATGTCCATAACAAATTCCGATGTTCATGCCAGCGATGCAGCTGTCGGATACATACTGCTGATCTGTTGCATCCCTTTGAAACAGATTTTGGAAATTGCGAGCAAACTCCACTGAGCTAAATCTTCTCTGATTAAGTGTGGCTGTCTGCTTTCTCTGATAAAAACAGCTCTCTCCTTCACTTCTGCCCAGCCCCCTTCATCCCTCAGCAGCACATCACAAAGAAGACTTCCAACATTTTTCTTCAGAGTTAAAAAAAGAGACAGATACCTATACTGTCTAAATCCATTTGGATTTAAACTGTGTTTAATCCAGAATAAACCTGGATTGGAACATGTGAGATATAGTCTTTAACGTTTTTTTTTTTTCTGAGTTTGCAGCCACAGCCAATATCTAAATGGCCTCTCTCTCAGGGAGGTTGCAAGATCACATTGGGAATTGGACTACTTAAGTCCCTATCTTACTAGCAAAGCAATAGGTTGCGCCTTGGTTATGGGTTTCCAGATTAGTCAGAGAAATTAAGAGTCTTGAACAAAGAGTGGCAACAAAGTGGGTTCGCAGAAAGAGCCCATTAAAGCACACAAACCAGAGCCCCCCTCTCTTCTTCCCTATACTTAAACATAGTGCTTGGCTATATACTGGTTCAAACGGCAAACCGGTTTGAACTGCACACCATATGAGTTTTTAAAAAAACGACATACAAGTGGCTAAGCAACATAGACAGCAATGAAAGCTGATTCCTGTTAACTGCATACACTTCTGACTAATAGTTAAAGAACTATTAATTACACAACTAGGCAAATAAACCTACTGTACACGGCCAGAGATGCTGAAGTGGAATGCAAATAGGAGAAAATACTGTAGCAGGGAGATCAACTCACTGTTCATGAACGTCCTAAATACTGAATTGGAATGGGGGTTCATATAAATGTATGTCTGAGGGAAACTGACTGTCTTCAGAAAAGTTTAGATGGTATTTTCTTTTCATCACCTCTGTATAATGCATATTAATGCAGTATTTAAAAGCACAGCGCTGCTTTGTTTACAGCAATAACCAAGGAAAGGTTGTATGCTGCTGTTACATAAGCGCCACCTGCTGTAAGAGAGTGAATTTGTGTCTCACACCATGTCATAACTACACTAGCACTCAAAAATCACAGCCATTAAACCTTTTTAACACTGAAACTACATACTGAGTGACTGATACCATCTTTGTCATGGAAAACACTTGTTGGTTTGCATTGAGTTTGCAGATTTAATGTATATGTTTGCTTAAATTTATTTTCAAGAACTGAGATAAATTATCTATTATCTATTTCATTATAGCCATAAATATCACGCAATATGATTTTCATACTCATATTAAACATTTAATAAAGCACATAATCAGTACCTAAGATTATAGTTGTGTGGGTCTTAACTACACACAATGCGATGTCACCACATGTAATAATAAGTATCTTTTCAATGTTGATCTGAGTTTTTGTCCTAACTAGCCACGGCAACAACATGCAAAATTTCAATTTTAGAAACGGTTTTAGAAAACATCGCGGCTGGAACAACAACTACAAACTATGACAATTATAACCTCAGGTACTGATTATGCGCTTTATTCAATGTTCAATCAGGGTTGCCAAGTTTTCACAACAAAACAATTGTGTTTTGAGCGGATAAAAAACATGTTTTTTTGTTGGGGTTCCCATGGTAAATTTGCATTTCAGGGGCTACATATGATGTTATTGGGGTCGCTTCAACCCGTGGCAGCAGTGTTAAAGTAGCCGAATTCTGCAGGAAAACTGCGGACTTGGCAACACTAGTTTGAATGTCATATTGCATTACATTTATATTCATACTGGAATCAATAATAGACCATTTACCTTAGATCTTGAAAATAAATTTAAGCAAACATACACGTTAAAACTGCAAACTCAATGCAAACCAACAAGCATATTCCATAACAAAGATGGTATCAGTTACTCAGTATGTACATTTAATAATGTTAATATTTATGAATTAGATTATAAATGTATCTATTTTGTTGCGAGTGCAGTGCATTTCCGGAAAGAGCCCACCCATACACGCTTTTGATTCGCTGTGATATTTGATTGATTCTGTCACGTCGTATCTAGTTTGTCACTGAAATTTTCTCGCGTTGCGTTTAGTTAAGACACAGTTTCACTGTTTGTATGTTGTTGCTCCAGCCACAACGTTGCACAGATACATAAAATATTTGGCTGTCCACATTAGACGTGACGCGACAATGCAATGAAAAGGTATCTTTTCCATGTTTTTGTTCTAACTAGCCATTACAGCGACACACGAAATTTCTTTCTTAGAAGCGATTTCTATTTCTGCGACGTCACGGAAGGAGCAACAACATACAAACTATAACAATTATAATTTCAGGTACTGATTATGTGCTTTATGCAGTGTTAAAAGTGTCTAATGTAAGTTTGAATATCATACTGCCTGACATTTATAGCCATACTGAAATAAATAATATATAATTTACCTCAGATTTTGAAAATACATTTGAGCAAACATATTAAAACTGCAAACCAACAAGTGTTTTCCATGGTAAAGATGACATCAGTCACTCAGTATGTAGTTTTATTAATGTTAAAAAGGTTTATATTTATTAATTAAATTAGAAACTTCGAGTCCATTTCGTTGGGAGGGCAGTGCGCTTCTGAATGGCTGATATTTGAGTGATTCTGTCATGTCGTGGTGTCGCAAATTCACTCTCTGACAGCAGGTGGCGCTTATGGAACAGCAGCATATAATGTTTTCTTTGTTACTGCTGTAAAAAAAAGTTGCGCTGTGTTTTTAAATACTACATTAATATGTCACACATTCTAATTTACATCAGAAACTGCTCATACTATGGTTTGAGCTGTTTGGATCATGATTAAAACTGCTATTTCATTCAATCCGATAAAGGCACAGTCAGGAAAAAAATAACGTGATAAACTGTGAAACCACCAGAATCTTAAAAAAAAAAAACTGTGATGCAGATTTTGGGTTAAATCGCCCAGCACTAACTAAATATATACACTCTTGTCACTTAGTATTTTTCCTTTTGGTCTACCAGCACTTTATGTCACTATTCTACACTTCCTGTCTTTGATCCTAACCGGCAGGTCAGCTGTACGGTCATTTCCTCACATTCAGAAAAACACTAATAATTATTTCCTGCATGGCTGCGGAGTAAACAAACTCTCGCATTATGCAACACAGTTCGTACAGACACAATAGCAAATTTATTTAACTGTCTGTGTGGTCGTCATCTAAACAGAAAAGACTTTGCAAACACTATCAGTAACATTATTCACTGTGAACATCCAGCAATCAGTGTGCCAGGGTGACATCTTTTCCTTTAACGCTATCAAAAGAGTTGATGATCCACAGCGAAACAATCTAAGAGAAAAAGCTGCTTAACAGTCTTAGAAAAAGCTACATAATGAACCTTAGTGAACAAGGACAATGAAGTAAGTGTTGTGCAAATGAGTGGAATCGCCATCGTTCCTAGTGCGCACTTAGAAGAGGTTCAAGCACTCCATCAAACGCTTTCAAACCACAGATCTTATCAGGTGTTAAAAGGGACTGGAGAACAAAAGCATCCATTCTCTTATGTTGCTCTAAAATGCTAACCCGAAAGGGGATGCGGAAGATAGATTAAAGAGAGTGTTTGTTGCAGGTTTACAGGATCACAAAGCTGCCAAAGAATCCATCCAAGCAGTCTGCTGGTGTTTAACAGCTTCATTAAGCCAGTTGCGGTTTGTCCCCAACAGCGCTACTGGTGTTGCTTCCCTGGAGGATTATTGAAAGCAATTTAAAAATTTCATTACATTCGCAAAATATTTACATAATTATTAAGTAAATGTTTGAATACTTAATATATAGTGCTTGTGGCAAAAACAGAGTGAGAAAACTGAATCATGTGTTCCAACTTTTCAGAATAAAAATGTCCTGATAATTTCCCACCCTCATGTCATCCAAGATGTTCATGCGTTTCTTTCTTCTGTTTTTCTTAAGGTTTTTGAGGAAAACATTCCAGAATTTTTCTCCATATAGTGGACTTCAATGGGGATCAACGCGCTGAAGGTCCAAATTGCAATTTCAGTGCAGCTTCAAAGGGCTTTACACGATCCCAGCCAAGGAATAAGGGTCTTATCTAGCAAAACATCAGTCATTTTCTAAAAAAAATTACGATTTATATACTTTTTAACCACAAATGCTCATCTCGCACTAGTTGGAAAGGTCACACATGACATAGGCGGAAGTACCGACTCTGTGTTTACAAAGCGAACGTGCAAAGAAAGTCAAACAGCCTTTACAAAAAAAGGTAAAACAACGATGTCGGACGATTTTGAAGTTGGAGAACATGAGATGGAGTCCTCCATATTTTGAACCGAAAAGAAATAATGTGATTACTTAATGTGTGAATGCATGGACGTGCATCGCAGAGCTGGTGCAAGACAAGCATTTGTGGTTAAAAAGTATATACATTTTTATTTTTTTTAGAAAATGTCCAAGCGTTGAAGCGTTGGGGATGCGCTGATCCCCATTGAATTCCACTACATAGAGAAAAGTCCTGGAATATTTTCTACAAAAACTTTAAATTCTTTTCGACTGATGAAAGAAAGACATGAACATCTTAGATGACATGGGGGTGAGTAAATTATAATACAGAAACTATAATAATAGTTCCAGTATTTGAAATACACATCTTTTATAACATTACAAATATCTTTACTGTCACTTTTGATCAATTCAATGCATCCTTCTTGAATAAAAGTATTGATTTCTTTCAAAAAATGTAATGACACCAACCTTTTCAACAACAATGCCCAGTATAATATTAATTAATATTATATTGAGATTTTCTGTTTCTTCCACCCCCAATCCCCCGCATACAATGGCCCTTGTAAAGCTGTTGATTGTGGTCTCCATTCAGCTCCTACTGACCCAACGACCGAGTGATTACCTAGTACCCATCCCAAACTTCAGAGGCTCCGCAGGACACTCAACTGATGGGACGTGTAATGGAGGCTGGGTCCCTCCCTGTGGAGGTGAGGAGTAAGTGATGAGGCCTTGCTGGAGTCTGTCTGCTTTTTTATTGTTATTAACAGGGAGGAGGAAGCTCTAAATCAATCCAGTTCAGAGGCTCTTTAGAAGAGGAACTGGATCTGCCAGCAAGAGGAAGTGAGTCTGTCATGATCAATTAGATTCAGGCTATGAATGTTTCCCAGTGGTTAGGTGATGTCTATTTTGTGCAACTTGGTTGGCCAGTCAATAGATTCTTAATAGAATACAACAGATTATAAAAAAGCCAAGCATGATTATTACTATCGCTGTTAGAATCTTGATTGCATTTATAGTGTTGATTTTACCAATAAACATTTTCTGACTGTTTATTGGTTTCTTGATGTCTATCCTGATAATGATATCAGTGAGCTTCGGTTTTTTAAATCTGCAGCTGCTATAATTTGATGTAAAATTAGATCTTCATCTTCAAGACTCAATGTTTAAATCTTAGCAACAGCATTAAAGACCCATTCAATCAGATTCAAACCACTGATTCTTACCTAGGCTGGTCACCGGTGGACCTGTGATAAGGGTGGTGGTGGTGGTGGAGATGGTGGTGGAGTGTTACTAATTACCTCACATGAACTAACAAGCACATAAACAGCAGTTATCTGTCCGTCCCTGAGCAACTTAAGTGCTGCTTTAAAGCAGAGAGTGGCTGAGAAGAGTTATTCAGTTCAACTCCCAGAGCTCCCCCTGAGTGAGGACGCTTTTTGCTTCAGCGATCTTCACTTGCAGGGACAAATCAGTTCGTCAGTTGACTCGGCAGATTGCCAGGCCAGAGAAATAGATAGAGAGAGAGGGAAAAAAAAAACTAAAGAGACCTGACAACCAAAGGCTGTCTTATATTTGGGTGAATCTTATGAAACCAGTCAAGAAATGTCTAGGTCACATTTCATTCTAAAAACTAAATAAAAAATCATTACAAATCACATTTACTAACCCTCTAATGCTTCTCTTATTATTTTATTTTTAATGTTGAATCTCATTATTGTATTCATTACTTGTATTACAATTTTTTTGTTTGTTTGTTTTAGACATTTCTTTGAATTTCTTTGCACTTTCTAAACAGGACATTTTTGTCCTGCACCCAAACCTAATTTTGGAAATGAAAAAAAAAAATTATTGCATCTTTTTACCTTGCAGTTTTGACTTTTTTTCTCAGAATTACATGATATAAATATACATATCTGATATTTTTTCTCAGAATTGCATGATATAAACTCGCAATTGCGAGTTATAAAGTCAGAATTGCAAGATATAAACTCACAATTGACTTCTTTTCAGAATTTTTCAGCAAATCTGATATTTTTCTCAAAACGGTTTGATATAAACTCACAATTGTGAGTTATAAAGTCAGAATTGTGAGATATAAACTCACAAATAACTTTTTTCTCAAAATTGCATGATATAAACTCACAATTGACTTTTTTTTTTCTCAAAATTGCGCTATACAAACTCACTCAAACAGATCTAATGTTTTCTCATAATTGCATGATATAAACTCGCAATTGACCTTTTTCTCAGAATTACGTGATATAAATTTGCAATTTACTTTTTTCTTAATATTACGTGATAGAAACTTCCACATCTGATATTTTTTCTCTGAATTGTGTAATATATACTCGCAATTGTTTTTTTTTTTAATCAGAATTACGTGATATAAACGTCCAAATCTGATATTTTTTGAGAATTGCGAGAAATAAACTCACAACTGACTTTTTTCCCCAGAATTACGTGATATAAACTTGCAAATCTAATATTTTCCTCAATATTTTCCACAATTCTGACTTCTGAAAAGTTGCAATTACCTTTTTTAAAAATTTTTATTCAATGGCCAAAAAGTTCTTTTTGTAAAACAAGAACAAGAAACAATTAATATGCATGAAAAATGAAAACAATATGTGTACTAAATTTCCCTCAAGTATTCAGCTTAGTAATAAGTTGATATTGGTTTTTAAAATGGTTTACTCTTGTGGTTAATGAACTTTTAAATGTTCTCCCC
Organism: Labeo rohita; assembly: GCF_022985175.1. NCBI lineage: Eukaryota > Metazoa > Chordata > Actinopteri > Cypriniformes > Cyprinidae > Labeo > Labeo rohita. Next base: position 14,857,615 of record NC_066892.1, on the reverse strand, counting down.
AATCCTGAATATTCATTTACATTTTATAAAAAATCATTAATTTAGCTTTGACTCAAGAAATCAACTTTTTCCCCACATGTACAAGGAGCAGTGTCTGTCATAAGTCATATATCTATCCTAAAATGAAACAATAGTCTTTCATAGTCTCTCTTTCATTCCTCACAACATTTCAGAGCATACACAACTGCACCTGCACTGGAAATGTAAGCAAACAAGTGCACTCAAATATTTCATTTTCCAGACCCTCTTATGGTCAAGGCCATTTTACGTGGTATGTTTGGCTTGCTGGTTTACTGAAAATACAGAACATGTGCCTCATTTCTCAGCATTCCTATTAGCCGAAGGGAAAGAGAGAGCGAGAGAGAGAGAGAGAGAGAGAGGGGCCAATGCTGGAGGAAGCTGGTGCGTTGAGTCTGCATATTGATTGTGGGGCTGCTTTGCCAATGTTCCCTTAATATGTAGGTCAGCAAAGCTCCAGACTCACTCAAGAGCATGTTAAATTCTCTTATTTGGGTCGCACCTCAATTACCACTGCTCTGGTCCTGATAAGCTGCTCAAAGATGATGTGTAAGGAGAATTCCTTAGGAGTAATTCAAGAAATCACGCTCAGAGGCTATTTCGTGAGAATCGCGGTGCAACAGGCGCACACGGCGGAATAAACGGCTCTGTGTGTGCCGCTTATGCAAATGACAAGACCACCCATGTCCTTCCCAAACTTATTTACAAGCTTCAGCATCATCTCAAGAAAGAGAAGAGCAGAGCAGAGCTCCTGAAACAATGGCATGACGGTGTAACAAGCGAGTCTTTTCAAAATCTGTGCAAAGAGATGTAGCAACCGAGGTCGGCTGCGGTGCGCGATTGGCCTCGGCGCAACCAATGGAGAGATGCCGCTGCCAACCTCCAATCAGAATTAGCCGCTTTCGAACAAAGGAATGTTGCACTGCATTTGATTATACGAGAGCTGGGAGACTTCAAGAAAAAGATGCTCCCAGGGTACGTGTTGAGAACTATTCAACATGCAGACTTACAGTAGCAGGAGAAAAAAAAAAGGCAACAATGCTGCTATCTTTGTTTTAATATGAAAGCTTTAATGGATTAATCATGTGCTTTACTACTCTAAGGGATGTTCCATAGGGATAAACAAGCTACACATTCAATTAATACTCAACACACTCCCGGCATGGGGTCAGTGTTAAGCCTCAACCCTAAAGTCCTTTTCTCCGTATGGGGGGGAGGGAGGATGACAAGCTCAGGGATTCAACCCTCCACACACACATTGGCAGAGAGATTAATGAAATGAATTTCAGAGATATAATAAACGGCAAGAAGCAGACACATTCTTCAGCCAGGAGAGAACATGACGGGAGCTGTCAGTCATTCAGAAGGAAGGAAAAAACTGTCTTTCTTCTCAAACTCGTGATTAGCGTTACGTATTTAGCATAGTGTGATTAGTGGGAATGCTCTGTAATTGAGCATCTTGTCGTGCTTGTTATTCCCATTTATCAGTAGGAATGCTGAATATTCTCTCTCCATGTAATCCTGTACTCGTTTGTATTAAATATTTCAACATTTTTTTTTTTGTTTTGTTTTTTTTGACACTTTGTACTTAGTAAGAGATACGGAACAGGAAAAAAGCAGAACGACTTAACGTTAACTAGATAGATCTAACTCTATTTACTTTGGTAATAGACATTCATAGTCTTTTATATACTGTATCACAATGTATCAGTGGTTATTATATATACACACTAGGGCTGTTAAACGATTAATCATGATTAATCATGATTAATTGTGATTAATCGCAATTAATCGCATACAAAATAAAAGTCTGAGTTTGCCTAATATATGTGTGTGTACTGTGTGTAATTATTATGTATATATAAATACAAACACATTCATGTATATATTTAAGTAATATTTACAAGTATATGTATTTATTATAAATTTTAGATAATTTATATTATATATAAATAAAAATATTTTGTACATAATATATTTCTCTTAAATAAATACATTAATTTGTGTGTATTTATATACATATAATAATCACACACAGTACACACACACACACACACACACACACATATATATATATATATATATATATATATATATATTTGGCAAATTCAAACTTTTATTTTGTATGCGATTAATCCCTATTAATCGTTTGACAGTCCTAATACACACACACACACACATATATATATATATATATATATATATATATATAGTGTTGGGAAGGTTATTTTGGAAATGTAATAGGTTACAGATTACAAGTTTAACTTAAAGTAGTTTAATTATTTCAATTACTTTATTAAAGTATTGTAACTGATTACATTTGATTACTTTTTGATTACAGTAGTACTCAACACTGATTACTGTCAGACTTTCAATCACTTCATCCTTAATCACTTCAAATAAGATCATAATCATTTCGGTGTTAAAGCACAGCCACCATTAAATCAGACTTTAACACCTCTTTTTACTTTGAGATCATTCTGAGGCTTAATAACATAAAATAGTTAATATTAATAGAAGTGTTCAGATGTAACTCCTCTTGTAATTGTTAACATTTTCATAACTGTAATTTAATACATTTTCTTTTCTCAGTACTAAGTGTTAAATTTAATTTGTAATTAAATTATGTAACACTTACATGTAACTAGTTACTCCTCAACACTATACAAAAAAATTGTATATATATATATATATATATATATATAAAGAAAATTCACGATTTTGAGTTTATATCTCACAATTCTGACTTTTTCCCTTTGAAATTCTGAGAATTATAAGATATAAACTAACAATTCTCAGAAGAAGCAGCTCACAATTATGAGGAAAAAAGTAGAATTGGGAGACAAAGAGCTGCAATTTCCTTTTTTGGCAAAAAAACAAACAAACAAACAAAAAACAATTGAACTGCAAGACGTAAACTCAGAATTGTAATATGTGAATCTGGAATGGACTTTTTTCCCATGGTATTACATGAATCTCACAATTCTGACTTTTGTCTCCAAATGAAGTCCAAATTGTGAGAAGTCACAAAAAGTTGACCTTTTTATTCCATGTTGAAACAGGAAATCTACTTTCTTCCCATTTCCTTACTCATGTTGATGTTTCTAAATTACTTTACGTAAAGCAGATTGATTTTATATCTTGTTTTGCATTCAAAATTTGAATTGCATTTAGTTTTAATTCACGCATTGGAAATCATGCTATACTCCTTAAGCTACATGAACAGAATTAACTAAAAATTAAAATTAACTCTTTTTTTTGGCTTGTAGTTATGTAGTTATATTATGTATGTTAGCCTTAAGGTTATCTATAAGCTAGTGTGCTCAAAAACAATGACAAAATTTGCATTTACAAATTATAAGCATTCAAAACATACAGTCTCTCACTTCCACCAATATGGATCAACGATTTTGATGACATCACCCTGCACTTCAGCTTCTCATCAATCTTTCTGTCCAATCAAATGCGCTCTAAAAAGTGTCCCGCCCCTTACACTATAATAGACGTTGAAGCTGAAATCGTTCACTTGTTCATAGAATTTGTACTTTCTGTACGGTGGCATGTACTGCACTATATAGGGGATAATGAATGATTCAGACAGTAAAAATATGCTTGTCATTGGGGCAAATAAAGTCTGGTTTCACACTGTGTCACATGAACAACCACAGCGCGCACTTGGTCTACTCTGGTCCAGAGACATGATAGCATGAAGCGGATGATATGCATGAATCAGCACAGAACACAAAATGTATCGCACCCATTTAAATTCGACACAGAATGCTATATTTTATAGCAACATGGATGAGATTGTGGCTGTCATATGCTATCAAACACAGAATAACGCAGCTTGTTTCAATGCACTTCAGTGGACCTTTAAGTCAAGATTCTCTTTAAGATGGACTTCCACCCTGTGATTTTATTTGTTTGTTTGTTTTCTGAATATCCTGTTTCACACAAACATACATCACATAAATCAAGTAAAATGGGTTGCAAAGTCTTTTTCCTGTTTACATGTGTCCGATTAAGCTACAACTTCCTGTAATCATTTGTAAAGCACTGCTCTAGCAACACTAATGTCATGGTTTTGATTCTTAACACTCATAATGATAAAAATGAACACCTTGAATGCACTTTTACACCCTTTTAGGTATCTACCTATAAAAAGCATCAGGGAAATGAGGTAAACCACTAGGCCTGCTAACCATTTGTTTTTGTAGTTGCATTATGCTGATATACACCGACCCCACATTTGCTCTGCTCACTACTTCTCTATCTTCACACATTCGGTTTTTTTCAAAGTATGGAAACTGAGCTAAAGGGCACACATGTGATCCAGGTAGCGTGTAGGTGTGGCTCTGCTGTGCTTCTCAATAGGGTGCACTGACAGTAATGGTAGGGGTCCTTTAAAGCGTCCCAACATGAGTGACGCTGGTACACACCTCCATTACCAAAAAGCCAGCCACATCTGTCACCAGAACCTGTCGGAGCTCCCTAATTATCACACTAATTACCTGTGAAGGTGTATGATTACAATCACCTCCCGGACAAAAAGAACACAGGCTGGGATGCTGCTGTCATCTCTATTATTAAGAAGAGAGTGTGTTAAATCTATGTATTCATTAAGCTGCCAAACTTCATTATACAGGATTTTGCTTTATCTGCTGTGAGGCTGTACAAGCATTTACATCTTCCCTTATTGTTTGAGTAATGTTGCAGTTTGTTTAAAGGGACAGTACACCCGGAAATGACAATTGTGTTATTATTACACACTATATACAGTTTGCGTTTACAGTTGAAGTCTAAAGTTTACATACACCTTGCAGAATCTGCAAAATGTTAACTATTTTACCAAAATAAGAGGGATCATACAAAATGCATGTTATTTTTTATTTAGTACTGACCTGAATAAGATATTTCACATAAAAGATGTTTACATAGTACTCAAGAGAATATAATAGTTGAATTTATATAAATGACCCCGTTCAAAAGTTTGTTACCTGAATGATCCACAGCTGCATTGTGTTAATTTATAGTTGTTTATGAGTCCTTTGTTTATCCTGAACAGTTGCCTGCGATGCTTTAGAAAAATCCCACAAATTATTTGGTTTTTCAGCATTTTTCAACAGTGACTGTATGATTTTGAGATCCATCTTTTCACACTGAGGACAACTGAGGGACTCATATGCAACTATTACAGAAGGTTCAAATGCTCAATGATGCTCCAGAAGGTAACGCGATGCATTAAGAGCCGGGGGGTGAAAACATTTGGAATCTGAAGATCAGGGAAAATGTAACGTATTTTGTCTTCTGGGAAACACGTATCTTCTGTAGCTTCTGAAGGGCAGTACTAAATGAAAAAAAAATATGATATTTAGGCAATTTAGGGAAAATGTACACATCTTCATTCTGTTCAAAAGTTTTCACCCCCCGGCTCTTAACGCATTGCATTTCCTTCTGGAGCATCAGTGAGCGTATGAATCTTCTGTTATATTTCCATATAAGTCCCTCGGTTGTCCTCAGTGTGAAAAGATGGATCTCAAAATATTATATTATTTAAATATACACAAACGTACATGTAAGTGTTATGTACGAACACTAATGAGATCAGATGATTCCTAATTAGAGATTCCATTGCATATGTATTTTAGGGACAAGGTACTGGCAAAGGTTGCATCTTTTGATTCAATACAACAGACTTTCCTGTACACATGACTCTCCCTCCTTTTTTCAACATGACATCCTACACAAAATATGCCACAAATGCACAGAGATTTCCCAGCCTTCTTCCAAAAGTCCCTTAGTACACCCAACAGGGATCATCTTACCATGAGAACCAGGCCTCTCCACAGCCTCAACCTCTGACACATCCCAGCCCTCATCATTTCCTCTACAAAAGCCTCCTAAAAGATTTTCAGGTGATAACGCTAATGTCGAAACTCTTGAAGGTTGTGCCCTTGAAGCACAAAAAGAGGTTTCTTGCCAATTTTCTGTTAAATCCATCTAGTTATTAGTACTAGATCTAGGTTATTATTAGACGTATTCACTGCTGCTGGTGTATCAAAGCAGTAGATGAGACTACATCCCTCAGGAATTCATGGGAGATGGTGAGAAATGTTTTATCGGCAGTGTAATTATCTCAGAGTGACGTTTAAGCCTATTGCAGTTCCTGAAAGTACGAACACAGTGTGTGATTAATGGTGCATGAGATGTGATCCATCCAAATAAATTTAGAAAATTTTGAATAAATTCATAATTTAAAGTCTTGATTTTTACATGTGGAAAGTCCCCTGTCAGGAATTTGCATGGAGAGTCACTGGAAAATGTGAGTTGGGCCTTACAGGCTGAAGAAGGGTGGAAGTGTGCAGGACGAGAGGGTGGGGTTGCCTCAGGATCGCTCACATGGTTTTACTGTTGCTGTGTGGAAACTTCAAAGAACTCTGCGGCTAAAGAGGGGAAGGAAAAAAAATCATTTTTTTTCCTTTCCCGCTTGCAACTAGGCAACATGCCTGCAGGCTAAGTAGTTGTCGCAAAAGGGAGAAATTCTCAGGTTTTTACATGAACTCCGTGAGGTCATGTCTCTCACCCCTTTACCAACGAAATGATGTTAGTTCCCGTACCAGGCAACAGAACGGTGACATAATCGACTGTTAACGCAAAACCTGTCTACAAACAAAACGTCATGAATTAAATATTTTGAAAACCCAGCTTTTAAAAGTCTAGATTTTTATCTGCATACATAAATCATTACATCACAAATTTAGCATTACATCACTTGCTCACCAATGGATCCTCTGCCGTGAATGGGTGCTGTGAGAATGAGAGTCTGACGATCACAACAATCCGCAAAAACCATAACTCTATTCATAATAAATCCATCAAGACAGTTGTTTCTGGCTAAAATACATGTACACTATCCACAACATTGCTTTGCAGTGCTATAGTGAATGGGTGCCGTCAGAATGAGAGTTCAAACATCTGATGAAAACATCACCATCAACAACAAAAAAAACCCCACTACTCAAGTCCATCAATTAATGTCTTATGAAATGAAAATGTTTTGCAATAGTGCTGTCAAATGATTAGTCCCGATTAATAATAGTCCTGCATACAAAATAAAAGTTTATTATGTATATATAAATGCACACAAATTAATGTATATATTTAAGAGAAATATGTTATGTATAAAATATTTTTATTTATATACAATATAAATTTTATTAAAAATATAATTAGTACATATACTTGTAAATATTTCTTAAATATATACATGAATGTGTTTGTATTTATATATACATAATAATTACACACAGTACACACACATATATTAGGCAAACTCAAACTTTTATTTTGTATGCGATTAGTTTTTAAAAAGCCCTAGTTTTTAATAAATATATCAAGACATTAGCTGTTACCAGCTAAAATATGTGTCCACTATCCATAACATAGCTTTCTGCAGTGGAAAAGCTATCTTGTCTGAATCAGGAGAGAAGTATGCACAGAACATCATTTACAAGTGAAAACTGTCCAAAACAGTTCTAAACAAATATGTTGGTGTTAGATGATGTGAGAAGACAACAGTGGATTTTTTTTTTTTTTTTTTTACTGGAGGAAGCAATATTATAGATTATGGACTGGTATTTTGGTCAGAAGTGACCGTTTAAAGCATCTTGGATTGGATTTGTTTTATCTTACAAACATTTCTTAGAAACTTCTTGCTTCACAAGACATAATGTGATGAACTGAAGTCATGTTGTAAATTACTGTGATGTTTTTATCAGCCGTTTGGGCTCTCATTCTGACGGCACCCATTCACTTCAAAGGATCCATTGGTGAGCAAGTGACGTAATGCTAAAATTCTCTATATCTTTTTCAATAAAAACACTAATTTGTCTACAACTTGGATGGCCTTCGAGTGAGAACACTGTTATTTTTGGGTAAACTATTCCGTTAATTATTCATATTTATGCCATAAGAAACTTTATTAGTTTACAAAAATGAAAATTCATTAGTCACTAATAACTCTCACATCGTTCCAAACTCGCAAGAACTTTGTTCATCTTCGGAATTGTAAAACAGGGTTGTTATTTTTATTTTCTTTGCACACATAAAGCATTATCATAGCTTCTTAACATTACGACTGAACAACTGATGTCACATGGACTATTTTAACGATGTCCTTACTACCTTTCTGGGCCTTAAACGTGTCAGTTGCATTGCTGTCTATGCAGGGTCAGAAAGCTCTCGGATTTGATCAAAAATATCTTAATTTGTGTTCTGGAGATGAATAAAGGTCTTACAGGTTTGAAATGACATGAGGGTATGTACTTAATGAGCAAAATGATACAAATAAAAATACTGATTGCTGACATTTTATTTCTTACAAATTCAGTGGAAATGCCTCATCTAACACCTGGCTCTTGAGTAACAACAGCGGCCACAAAAGCCACTGAAAGAGGACGATCGCTGTCAAATATCAAAGCTTCAAGAGAGGAGCGACCTGCCACCTTGTGCAAAGTACTCTCCTGCTGTTTTATGTCAGGAATAAGAGGTCCTAAAAAATTCCTGGCAGATTCTCATGGCTGCGTGTCACAGAATCCAAACTGCGAGAAGTGGGGGAGGTTTACTGCCGTCTGCCAAGAGCTTCAGTCCAAAGTACATACAGTGAAATGACTAATTCCCTCTATTATTTCATAGTTATGTGAGGATTTATTCTACTGTTTGTGTCAGCAGAACTAAATACAGAACAAAGCTTTAGTTTTGTACTTTAGTTTTGTTAGTCACCAAAGCAGAAGACTTACTTCAAATACGTAAGTAGTGACCACAAAGCTATAGGTCAGTATGGTGGAATTCAGATATGAAGATCATATGCAAACAAGACCTGAGCACACAGTGTTGCATTCAAATATCAGGTAGGTGAATGATAGGAGAAAATTAACAGCGCTATAAAAACAGTTTAAATTCACGCTCACTATCTCTACAATGTGGCTTTAAGTTAATGTATGCAAAACCCCGTCTTTCACAGGAGATCTCGCAACCTTAAACGCTGTCTGCCTCCTTTGAAGCCGCTCTCTTCGTATGATCAAAGAACACATAGCACCGCCAGAACGTCTCGTTGTAGATGAGGGTACAGGCACCTGCTTTACGGCTCTCGACGGAAATTACTGCCATCCCATCCTACACAACACATCCCTGACTCTTCTATTATTTGCATGTTCTTGTCTCAAAATAAGCCTTTCGGTGCCAAACAGCTCCTGCTTGGAGGAAATGAACTAGATCATCACTTTTTTACAGGATCAAATCCAGACATTATATTTCTTACTGTACAATAGCACAAATCTATATGAGACAAATGTTTGGCATTATTCTCACTTCCTCCTCAGTTACTGGTACTTTTCTGCTAACTGAGGGTTTGCACTTACGTCACAATTTGGTCAGTTATCTGGATGCGCGGCCATACTGGCGATACTCGGATGTAAACAACAGCATGAATTGCATGGGTAATGTACTGCTGAATACATTGTTCTGCTCATTTATGCTGTCTAACACCACAGGAAAAAAAATGTGTGGAAGCTGCTAAATCATACAGAGAAGGACCTAGTAAGCAAGAAATATTTTGACAAGCTAAAGTTAATAGGTGGTAAAGATGCGTACGAGCAGTATAAAGTAAGATATTAGCCTAATATTTCACCTACGTGACCGGAAATGATAAGAACATGAATGTTGTCAAGATCCTTTCCCTGGAAATCCTGGTTTAGTTTGGCCAAACACAAACGCCTTTTGTTCCTCAGACAGTTTTTTGTACTCTTCTATTTGATTTGTTACAACTTTTGGCAGTCTGTAGTACTCCAAATGTTTTTCCCGGTTCTAACCTATTAGTACAGCTCAAAGTATGACAATAATTGACCATTTTCACTAGCAATAATCAGCAAAACATGCAAGTTTCAGTGGCGCCAATATGGCGACTTAGGACATGTCATGAAAACACTCTCTTGACCTGTCGCAGGGACTTTGATTGACAGGCGATCTGACCAATCATAATGCCTAATCTGCCATTTTTGCCCACCAAACAAACTAGATTAAACTAGACTTGAACTTGAAAAACGGTGTGTACTGACGTCTTTCCGTGGTTGAAACAAGATACGTTATGATGTTCATTCATGCTTATTTCACACTTTAACTAGTAAAGAGGAAGAGATGATCGATTCACGTACTGCTTGAACTGAGGTGCTACAGCAATCTGTCGTAATAGATTAAAGAGCCACAAAATGATATTTATTGTTGAATTTCTTATAATGACCAAATTTGAAATCTGAGGCTATGTTTCATATCTAAAGTATCCTGCTTTGTTCACTCCTGTCACACACCTATCTGCATTGTTCACTCTGTGAGAACATGATTTTTGGTGTGAGAGTGAATTTTGCAGTGTAGAATTTCAGTATTCAAAAAAAAGTACTTTTATTTAGCAAGGTTGCATTAAATTGATCAAAAATGACAGCAAGGACACTTACAGTTGAGGTCAAAAGTTTACATACACCTTGTAGAATCTGCAAAATGTTAACTATTTTAACAAAATAAGAGAGATCATACAAAATGCATGTTATTTCTTATATAGTACTAACCTGAATAACATATTTCACATAAAAGATGATTACATAGTCCACAAGAGAAAATAGTTGAATTTATAAAAATGACCCTGTTAAAAAGTTTACATACATGTGTATTTACACACACATCCCACAAATTCTTTGGTTTTTCAGCATTTTTGTGTCTTTGAACCCTTTGCAACAATGACTTTATGAGTTTGAGATCCATCTTTTCACACTGTGGACAACTGAGGGACTCATATGCAACTATTACAGAAGGTTCAAATGCTCACTGATGCTTCAGAAGGAAAAACAATGCATTAAGAGCCAGGGGTGAAAACTTTTGAACAGAATGAAGATGTGTTCTTATTTTGCCTAAATATCATATTTTTTTTTATTTAGTACTGCCCTTCAAGATACAAGTTTCCCAGAAGACAAAATAAGTTACATTTACCTTGATCTTCAAAATTCAAAAAGTTTTCAACCCCCATGACAATTCACATCTAACAAAAATATCTGCTGTTCACTCTACCATGGCCAACATTAAAAGTCCAGGCGTACAGAAACAAAGGTCACTGCTTCACAATTACACAACCCCATGCTACTGAAGGGCTTATGTAACAAGTATCAGGAAAAAAAAAAAAAAAGAGGTATGTTTTCACATGTGCCCTTGGTTATATAATATCATCTAATTAAACTTAAGCTGGCTCTCAGCATTTATCCAATCAGCTATCAGGATCTAATTTGACAGTTCACTCAAACATGTGTCAATGGCATTGAGATTTTGAGGGGCTGAGAGTGTGATCTATCTCACTCTCACTGTCTCAATCTACAGGTCCTTGCGGTTCAAGTGTTGACAGGACGGGTGTGTGTCCGTCGTCCGGGGACTGGGCTGGCCGCACTGCTGCCCTTTTCCTGTTTGACAGGACTTTGACATTCCGGAGTGGCGTTACATATAGGCGTCCCTTTCATGTCGCTTTATTAAAATGTTATTGTCCTGGGAACTGCTAGTCACACTCGGAAAGGGACACACGCAGGTTCCGTCCTGTGAACACAAAAGTGTGCCTTTTGTTTTATTTTATCTATGCAGCACCTCAAATATATTTGTCATTATTTTTTTTAAATATATTTTTTAATTAAAAAAATAATTTAAAAACAGATTTTTATAAATAATTTTTAATTATTTAAATTATTTATATAAAATTAAAATATTATTTTATTCTTAAAATATTTTTTATTAAAAAAAATACTGAAATATTAATATAATAAATAATTAATTTAAATAAATAATTTATAGCCAAACAACTAAAAACAGCTGGTTGCAGAAATAAAAATGCATACAAATTTTATGCAAAATATGTATTTATTTTTATTTATCCAATCACCGTGCAAATGTTTTATTAGCCTGGTTATAAATGCTTTTCTTTTGTAAACTAATAACAATTAATTTTTACTATTTCATTTATTCTATTTCTTTTTTCTTCTTTGAGTCATCCTGAAAGGAGAACAAAATGCTTCCAGTGAATCAGAGATGCAGCAGGTCTGCCGAGGCGCTCTGTGTGCATGTAATGTCTTTTGGGGAGAGCTCTTTGAAGCCTGGAGCTCGCCGGCAATCCCCGATGGCCTTGTCTTTGTTTCTGCGCCTCCCCGGCGTTGGCGCAAAGCATAGGGCAAGAGGGAGCCCCACTTGGCACAGGAGGATGAAACGCGGCAGCCTGTCGGCTCCCCGGCGCTCAAGCCTGCCCCACTAACTGAGTTTTTAATAAATAATGAGGCGCGGTATAAATAAACTACGAAGCTCTGCTACTGCCGAAGGGCTGCGAGATACCAAGGTAACAGCAGTGAGAGAGATAAATAAGTAAACAGCAACTCGTTATCACTTGCTGGTGTTTCTATGTTTGTCAAAAAAAAAAAAAAACATTAACCAACACCTCAGATTGGGCTGAGTGTTTTTTTTTTTTTAAGATATTTTTTGTCTGGGAAAATGGAAAGAATAAAAAATGGAAGATTTTAATTACCATGTCAGAATCACAGCGGCAGAAGTTCCTCAAAGCAGGGGGTCGCATCTTGTGTCTGAATGTTGCTTCAAATGAGCTGGAATATAGGTGTAATGTGATAGTGTGCAGTTGCGCTTTAAAGCATATTTTGAGGGATATTACATTATTAATTATATCAATTATTTTTAATTATATATAAAAATATGCAAAAAATATATATATATATATATATATATATATATATTATAATATGACATATATATAATATATAATCATTATAATATGACAAATAATTAAAAAACTAAATTTAATGTTAACTATTGTATTTTATTTTATTTATTTATTTATTTTTTAGCCAAACAACTAAAACAGTTTTCAGGTGGTTGCAGGTTAGTTAGTGATAAGCTATATATAATATATATATTTATATAGTTAGTGATTATCTGTCTGTCTGAATGTCATCTAGTTAGTTAGTTAGTTAGTTAGTTAGTGACAAGCTAGTTAGTTATAATTACCTAGTTATGCAGTTAGTGATTATCTATCTATCTATCTATCTATCTATCTATCTATCTACTGTTAGTTAGTGATAAGCTATATATGCATATAGCATATTATAAGAGGTATATAGTTGTTAGTTATAGTTATTTAGTTGGTGAATATCATTCTATCATCTATCTATCTATCTATCTGTCTGTCTATCTTAATTAGTGATAAGCTATATATATATATATATATATATATATATATATATGTATATATATATATAATATTATAAGAGGTATATAGTTAGTTGTTAGTTAAGGTTATTTAGTTAGTGAATATCATTCTATCTGTCTATCTATCTATCTATCTATCTAGTTAATTAGTTAGTGATAAGCTATATATATATAGTTAATTAGTTAGTGATAAGCTATATATATATAGCATATTATAAGAGGTATATAGTTGTTAGTTATAATTATTTAGTTAGTGAATATCATTCTATCATCTATCTATCTATCTGTCTACCTATCTGTCTATCTATCTCTCTAGTTAGTTAGTGATAAGCTATATATATATAGAATATTATAAGAGGCATATAGTTAGTTGTTAGTTAAGGTTATTTAATTATATTTAGTGAATATCATTCGATCTATCTATCTGTCTATCTATCTATATCTAGTTAGTTAATTAGTGATAAGCTATATATATAGCATATTACAAGAGGCATATAGTTAGTTGTTAATTAAGGTTATTTAGTTAGTGAATATCATTCTATCTATCTATCTGTCTATCTATCTATCTAGTTAATTAGTTAGTGATAAGCTATATATATAGCATATTATAAGATGTATATAGTTAGTTGTTAGTTAAGGTTATTTAGTAGTGAATATCATTCTATCTATCTGTCTAGTGAGTTAATTAGTGATAAGCTATATATAAAGCATATTACAAGAGGTATATAGTTAGTTGTTAGTTAAGGTTATTTAGTTAGTGAATATCATTCTATCTATCTATCTATCTAACTATCTATCTATCTATCTAGTTAGTTAATTAGTGATAAGCTACATGTATAGCATATTATAGAAGGTATATAGTTAAGGTTATTTAGTTAGTGAATATCATTCTATCTATCTATCTATCTATCTATCTATCTAGTTAATTAGTTAGTGATAAGCTATATATATATATATATAGCATATTATAAGATGTATATAGTTAGTTGTTAGTTAAGGTTATTTAGTTAGTGAATATCTATCTATCTATCTATCTATCTATCTATCTATCTAGTTAATTAGTGATAAGCTACATATATAGCATATTATAGAAGGTATATAGTTAAGGTTATTTAGTTAGTGAATATCATTCTATCTATCTATCTATCTATCTATCTATCTATCTATCTATCTAGTTAGTTAATTAGTGATAAGCTACATATATAGCATATTATAGAAGGTATATAGTTAAGGTTATTTAGTTTGTGAATATCATTCTATCTATCTATCTATCTAGTTAGTTAATTAGTTAGTGATAAGCTATATATATGGCATATTATAAGAGGTACATAGTTAGGGATATTTAGTTAGTGAATATCTATCTATCTATCTATCTATCTATCTATCTATCTATCTATCTATCTATCTATCCAGTTAGTGATAAACTATATATGTATAGCATATTATGTCTATCTATAGCTTATTACACTCTATACATACCCTATACAGATATATAAATTTTTCTAGAACATTTGATGATCTAGTCATAAATAAATAAATAAATTAAATAACAAAAGTGACCTTTAGAAATAGCCCAGCAGATGCATCATGTTGTGATATGTGTGCTCTATTCTCAGCAGCCCTGCATCACACACACCTATGGGTGATACATCACCAGCAACTCTACTGACAGCAGACGGAGGGAGAAAATAGGTCTCCAATAACCAAACAACTCAACATCACGCTGTATTCACTCTGGAAGACATTATTTTATGCAATCCTGCCACCCAATATTGAGGTCATATATCCCTTAATCTTTGACCTGCGCATATAAACTTGCACACAGGTTGCATAATGCATAATGTTATATTAACGTTCGTTATGTGTGGTTTTTACTGCTCCAGCTGAGATGCTGCAGGTGAATAACCTACAAGCTCAGGTTCAAAGGTCAGTTATGGCTGAAAGTGCGTCAAAGTGATGAGCTCTACTTCTGTGGAATTAATACTAAAACAAATAAAGGGCAAGTCTAAGCTGCTTGTTTGAAAAGGATCACTTTACAGATCTATCTGTGTGTGTATAAATTCATAACATTAAAAAGTAAAAATGATTTTTATTTAAAATGAAACATTAACACATTCTTTAAAATCATCATCATCATTATTATTTAAATGATTTGTATTTTTTAAATATTTAATACATGTAATACTTTAATTTAATACTTTATTATTTTAACTAAATGTAAAATTTCAATTAAAAACCCAAAGAAATAAAGAAAGATTAATTTTAAAACAAACATAAAATAATACAAATTAAAATTATTAATTAATTAAATTAATTAACAATTAAAAACTATTAATAAAAATAAATGTTACTATTATAATAATAAATATTTACCTTAATTAATTATTTAAGAGAAACATTGCAAATAAAGTAAATAGAGTTAATTTTGATTTCATGTGGATCTATTAGAATGAATACATATCTTTAACAAATGTCTTCCTAAAAGACATTAAGCATATTAAATCCATAATGCAGGCTTTAATAACAGAATACACAATTAAGCAAAGCAGTTATGGCATGGTTTATGTGATGATCACTGTATTTAACGAGCTCAGTTAGAACCAAATGAGGTGTTGACTATTTAATAATTCATTAAACTTCTCAGATGCAGAGATAGACAGCTTGAACCAATCTCTTGTGCACACGCATCTCAGAGATTGCAAGCTGATTTAGGTAAGACCCGCCGCGTTGCGGTGCTTAAGACCCACAAACTGGAATTGAAACTGGAACCGATAAAACATAAAAATCACAGGTCGGAGGAGAGATAATAGATGGCAAATGAGAACCAGTGTAGGGGATCTGGGACAAGCAAAAGATGAAAAATCATGAAAGGATGATGAAAAGAATGAATGAAAAGCTGGCTGGATGGAAGCCTCTTTAAATGTTCTCCATTTCATCAAAGTGACTGTTGGAGGCACTTAACAGCTTTCATATTAAAATGATTAAGCACCTTTTGAAGCAGTGAGGGGTGGAACGGGCATCGCTCTGTTGGAGAGCAGGAGTGAGGGGACCTCAGAGACTGGATCTGAATGATGTCTGAATGTCATAACACACGTCACCAACTCAACTGCAGATGCACACAAACCTATCAGCTGTTACACACACTTTAATCAAGCTATAGCTTACCAAGCTGGCTCTCATGTCACAAAGAACATAGATTTCACTGCAAAATCAGCATGATTTGTAGGTGCGCATCCACAACTGTGCAGACAGCTCATTTACGTAGCAACATGGTTAACAGCTGTTAATGCACAATCACCGTTCTAGATCGACTAACTGTAATACTGTGTAAAATTTATATTCGAAATGAATCCAGTCAGCAGTGATTAAACCGGAAGTGCATTTGCCAAAATAAAAGCTTGCTGATTTTAGCTTTGAAAATGTTGAAAATTCATATAAAAATAAAAAGTAAAAATTAAAGTAAAATGTCAATACTAGTAGTGTAGTATAAAGGAATTGTATTCTTATTTAATACTCATTACTTATTTTAAAATATAGTAGTATTATCACTCTTTATTTATTATTTTATTATTTTATATAAAAAAATTTGTATATAACTGCAAGGGTAATCTTCTTTTAGATTTGAATATCGGCAAATCCTTAATTAAAAAAAAAATGCCTGATGGACGTTAATCGTTTTAAAGACTTTCCTGTTTAGAACAATTAGACAGACATCAGTTACCAGTCTCAGTTAATGAAACACATTTAACTTGAATATATGAAAATACTCTATTAATAATACTAGCACACTAGTTTAATTCTATAACGAGCCAAAAACGTCATGAACAGCAGAAACTTCTACACAGGGCCTTAAATGAATCAGTGAATCTGTGATTCATCTGAGCGAATTCATTAGGATGTTGATTAACAGGAATTGTTCAAAGTAAAAAAAGGTGTCATGTAAGTGTAGTGGTAAAAATGTCCAAATGGACAGATTTACAAAAAAAGAACCAAACTATGAAAGCCTTTTTCATTTTCCTATAGAATACAGAAATAAAAAGGGTAGTTGCAACTTTTTATCTCAGAATTCTGACATTCTTTCTCACAATTCAGAGTTTTGCCTTACAATTCTAAGAAAAAGAACTGTGAGATATAAGCTCAGAATTCTGACATTCTTTCTCACAATTCAGAGTTATATCTCACAATTCTGAGTTTTTTTCCTCAAAAATAACACTGAATCTGCCATTTTTGTCTGACAAACAAACCAGACAGGAGAGTAGATTAATGTCAGTGGATTTGAACTTGAAACTTGATGTTGTGTATTCCCTGGTGAAAAAACAGCATATGCTGGTAGATATGTTTTGATGCTGGGATGCTGGTTAGGTAGGTTTTGATGCTGGTTTATGCTGGTCTTTAGCTGGTTTATGCTGGTCCTTTGCTGGTTTATGCTGGTTATGATACTGGTCAAGGGCCAGCATAAACCAGCTAAGGACCAGCATAAACCAGCTAAGGACCAGCATAAACCAGCTAAGGACCAGCATAAACCAGCAAAGGACCAGCATAAACCAGCAAAGGACCAGCATAAACCAGTTAAGGACCAGCATAAACCAGTTAAGGACCAGCATAAACCAGCTAAAGACCAGCTTAAACCAGCATCAAAACCTACCTAACCAGTATCCCACCATCAAAACCTACCTACCAGCATATACTGTTTTTTTCACCAGGGTTGACATCTTTCCATGGTTGAAACTTCTGGTGTTCATTCATATTTATTTTGTGCTATAACTAGTAAATATGAAGAAATTCACATGCCGCTTGAACTGAGGCGCTACAGTCATCTGTCACGACACATTAAAGAGCACTGCTGAAAAAAACAGCTAAAACCAGCCTAGGCTGGTTGGCTGGTTTTAGCTGGTTTAAGCTGGAAGTAGCTGGTTTTAGCTGGTCTTCCAGCCTGGCTAGGCTGGTTTTAGCTGGTTGTTTCAGCTGGTCTCCCAGCCTGACCAGCTAAGACCAGCCTGGCCAGACAAGGAAGTGGCCCCTCTAAAACCAGCCTGCTGACCAGCTAAGACCAGCCTGGATGACCAGCTAAAACCAGCCAACCAGCCTAGGCTGGTTTTAGCTGGGGGGGTTTTCAGCAGGGAGTGACAAAACGGCATTTATTGTTTGAGTTTCCTTAAAAAAAAAAAAAAAAAAACACCTGAGACTTTGTTTCATACTAAAAGCAACCTGCTCTGTCTTGTCCATCGGCATGTTGTCTGCAAAGTATTTTTTACTGCGTGAGAACATGGCGTGAGAGCGTTACGGCTCACCAGACATAACAACAGTAACAAAGGTGGGGGGGGATCTTTGTGATGGTCAACTCTAAATTCACATCTGGCAATTCTGTTTCAATTTCTGTTTCCACCACAGAATATCTGATAATCCTGGCTTTTCCCTCACAAATTCTGAGTTTGTATTTCACAATTCTGTTTATATCTTGCAACTCTGAGTTTATATGTAGCAATTCTGAAAAAAAAGAAACGTGAGATATAAAGTAAACAAATAACAAGTGAGATAAGTCCCAATTATTTGTTTCCCTTTTTTATCCTGTGGCAGAAACAAGCTTACATAGCAAGCTTCTCAAAGTTGCATGTGCATTGTACAAACAATGTGAAAAGCAAACCGAATACCTGACTGGAATGTGGTTAATGTGCCCTCAAGGGGCTTGTATTGAGGTAGAGAGCTGGTCTCATAAACTCCTGCAGGTGTCCTGTGCTGGCGATGCTGTGAGGTGACGACGTTGAGAGTTTCCTGATGTTAGTAAAACTAAATGGTGTGGGGATTTCCTGAGGGCAGAGATACTTTACTGATCACGTAGAGTAGTAGTTTCGGACTGCTCAGTTTTTTTGTGGTTTTTTTTTTCCCTGACGAAGGGAAAAACGCACTTATCATTCTACAGACACGCTGCAGGAGTGTATCCATAATCCTCCGCCTCCAGACCATGTGTTTTGTTCTGATGGGGAGTCCAGACTTTGGCCTTGATGCATAGTAGAGTTTTTGCTGTTATGCTGTATTGTACCATTAGATGAATAAAATGCAGTTAGTTGTATGCAAAGTTGTTTTTTTCTATTTTAAATATGAGTAAAAAGTCCACAATGCAGGAAAATGTTCTAAACTTAAAAGACCGTCTAAAACAGCTCCTCTTTACATGCACCTTTTAGAATCTGCAAAATGTTAATTATTTTACCAAAAATAAGAGGGATCATACAAAATGCACATTATTGTTATTTACATAAAAGATGTTTACATACAGTAGAGTCCACAAGAGAAAATAATAGTTACATTTATAAAAATTACCCTGTTCTAAAGTTTACATACACTTGATTCTTAATTCTTAGTACTTAATACAGCTGTGTTTTTCTTTGTTTGGTTAAACTGCCTGCTGTTCTTCAGAAAAATCCTTCAGGTCCCACAAATTCTTTGTTTTTTCAGCATTTTTGTGTATTTGAACCCTTTCCAACAATGACTGTATTATTTTGAGATCCATCTTTTCACACTGAGGACAACTGAGGGAATCATATGCAACTGTTACAGAAGGTTCAAACACTCACTGATGCTCCAGAAGGAAACACAACGCATTAAGTGGGGTGAAAACTTTTGGAATTTGAAGTTCAGTGTAAATTTAACTTATTTTGTCTTCTGGGAAACATGTCCTATAGCTTCTGAAGGGCAGAACCAAATGAAAAAAAAAAGATATATAGGCAAAATAAGAAACGTACACATCTTCATTCTGTTCAAAAGTTTTCATCCCCCCGGCTCTTAATGCATCATGGTTCCTTCTGAAGTATCAGTGAGCGTTTGAACCTTCTGTAATAGTTGCATATGAGTCCCTCAGTTGTCCTCAGTGTGAAAAGATGGATCTCAGAATCACAGTCATTGTTGGAAAGGGTTCAAATACACAAAAATGCTAAAAACCAAAGAATTTGTGGGACCTGAAGGAGTTTTTTGAAGAACAGCGGGCAGTTTAACTGTTCAGGACAAACAAGGGACACAAAACAACTATCACTAAAAAAATAAATAAATTTAAACAGGCTCATTTTGATAAATTCAACTATTATTTTCTCTTGTGGACTATATGTAAACATCTTTTATGTGAAATACCTTATTCAGGTCAGTACTAAATAAAAAATAACATGCATTTTGTATTGTCCCTCTTTTGGTAAAATAATTAACATTTTTGCAGATTCTGCAAGGTGTGATTGGTAGGCTTCTTTATGTATTTATTAGCTATACTATCATACCAACGACACCCATTTACCGCAGAGGATCTATTGGTGCGCAAGTGATGCAATGCTAAAATAATGTACAAATGAATAATACAGATTTGTAAATGATCGAAAAAATAAAAAAAGAAGTACAGTATCATACACTCTACAATGCATAAAGACCTCTGACATGATTGTTAGAAGCGCCTACCAAAAACTTCCACAAGATTTATGATCCAAACATGTATAAATAAAGCTGTTGTACATTAAACTGCCTTAGAAAAGAGACCAGCAGCCCTCAATCACTCCATTCAAGAGCTGCTCGAGTCAGTTTGCGGCTGCCAGCATCAGCTCCACTACAACCCTTACTTTCCGGTCTCTCACGGGCCTGTATTGTTCAGTCTAACTCCAAACAGATGGTCTACAGGCTGGAAACAGGTGAGACCTCTCAACTCGAGCAGCTATAGACTCAAGAGCAACTCTCAGACTCAACCGCCTCATTCCATTCACTCTGTAATCAAACAGCACAGCAGTTCATTTATCCCTGATGCCTCAAAACAGCCGCTGCTCATTTCTGGATTTGAAATCGATAGGATTTGTAGATTGATCGCAGTACAAAGCGCTGGATCGTATCTGAATTAGGATATTTAACATCTCCCTGCTGTAAATGCAACAACAGCTAGTATTGATCAGCTGATCATTAAGTGATTCTGACGATACTCTGTGGAATCATTCGATGTAAAAAACAGTAAACAGATGCTGGGACAATCTGCGCTACTTTTTCTCTACGGCCCCAGGGGAATGTCGTCACATGATCTGTGACTAAAGAGAATATAAAAGGGATTGTGACCTCCGGAGAGGGCAAGCTAGTTTGGGGCCTTGCGACAAAAGAAAGCACTGAACCACACTCTGAGGTGCCATTAGTCAGACTTATCTTTCTGTTTTTTGCTAGCAAGTCCATTGGTGCACATTTTAGCGGGAAATATCTGGTTAAATTCTTGCACTTCTTAACCTCTTGACCTTGTCTTCTGTGCTTAAACAGTCAGGGACAATACAAACAAAGCCCTCGAAAAAAACATCACCAGGGTGCAACTTACCACTTTTTATTTAATTTAAGAAATAGCTGTAGGAATGAAAATTAGCTAAAAATACGCACCAATTTGGAGAAATTTTGCATTGTATAACCTGCTCACTATTGGATTCTCTGCAGAGTGAAAATAAGAGTGCATACATGGTTGTTAGATGCTTAATTGCTCAAAGAATGGAGATGATAAATACACCACGGGTTTAGCAGATTGCCGACACGTTCTCCAGACTGAGACCTTGCCCCAGGCCAGCAGTGGAGTGTCATAACCCTGTGTGTACTTCACACATGAAAGTTGTTCTGTACTCGTACAGAGCGATGTACAGCAAAGCAGCTGGCATTAAGTTCAGCTCCATATGTCTAACTAGTGGCCCACGTCCCAGTTTTATCCGAGCATAAGGCTGCAGTTCTGCTGCAACAGTGTATCTGAGGATTGAGTCTTTGTGGAGATTTTATCCTAACGCTGACTGTAAACAGCGCAAATGAGTTTCACCACTACATGCAAACACGCTTAACTGCAGAAACACACTCCACCGACCAGACCGTATGCTAAATGAGATGAGAACTATGGCATGTTTGCATTTTGGCACAACTGCTGTATCTAATTCTATGGAAGGAAATGAATGAAGAGATAAAACGCTCTTAACAATAAATTAGAGACAGTTTAAAGGGGACATTGGATGCAAAATTCACTTTTACATGGTGTTAGCATATAAATATGTCTTAGAAGTGTGTGGACACAACCAACCTACAATGATAAAAATCCATTCACAACTTTTTTTTTTATCCCTAAAACCTAAACAGTCTCAATTATCAAGCTGTTTAGATTTACTGAGCAATATGATGTCATATTGCACAGGCCCCGCCCACAAGCGCTGACGGCTGTCCCGTATTAGCATATTTCCTCAGCCAGTTATACGCGGTCCACCATTTTCTCTGCGCTCGAGCAGCTGAAGCGACAACAATGTCTCGTAAGCAATGCAGGTGTTTTGTACTTTTTCGCCATGTATGTTTCATGACATATTCAATGTGAAATGTCCACTGAGTGGCGCTATAAATGCGGCGTGGAACAGAATAACGTACATATGGTACATGTGTTTTTGTACGTAGTATGATAGCATGAACCAAAGCGAATGTGACGTAAAAACGCAATCGCAAACATACCATTTTAGCTTTTTCCGATCTCTCATCTTTCAGCTCTTTCTTCGTGAGTCATTTTTTTCACAGGATTCGTACCCAAGGATTTCACATCTGAAGTCCAATTCCGTGCCTGCTGAGCTACCGAGCAAGCTTGTCATGTCCGGAAAGCAAAACATAAGTAGCTGTAATCATAACTGTGTACGAAAACGATTACAAGTGCTCACTGTTTTACCACGCTAGTGTTCATTTCGTGTCTTGCGAAAAAGTTCCCACAGGTACGTTTTTGTCATGAGATCAGGAAGAACAGTAAACGTAAGAGTCTTAATTTTCTCCCGATATCAGAGCCACTGAGGACACAGTGGATTAGTTTTGGTTTTGATGGTAATGTGCCACCGAATTCACAAAAATCAGAAGGGGCGGGGTAAACAGTAGCTCATTATCATTTAAAGAGACATGCACCAAATTGGGTCGCTGTGAGAAAAGCTGTTTTCGTGGTAAAAAGAGTGTTGAGGAATTTTAACCAAAGAATGTTTCAGACATTTCATGAATACCCTAAAGCATCATACCAACTTTTGGAAAATAGACATCCGATGTCCCCTTTAAAGAAAAAGTTATTGATGTTCTACGTTATTTTCAAACAGTGTATTGGTATCTAAGTATCATCCTAAACTGAAGTTTTGTGGCATTTAGTATTCACTTTATCTAAATATACCTACCTGATCTTATGACAAAATCGTACCTGTGGAAACTCTTTCGCAAGATGCGAAATACGTACCAATAAGTACATATCACTGCAGTTTCTAACAGACATGAAAACTAGAGGTGGTAAAACAGCAAACACTTGTAATCGTTTTCATACACAGTTATGATTACAGCTACATATGTTTCGCTTTCCGGACGTAACAAGCTTGGTCGGTATCTCAGCCGGCACGGACTTGGACTTATGATGTGAAAACCTTTGGTACAAATCCTGTGAAAAACATGACTCATGATGAAAAAGCTGAAAGAGCAGAGATAGAAAAACAAGCTTAAACGGCACGCTTGCGATTGCGTTTTTACATCACATTCACTTTTGTTCATACTATTGGGTAGGTTTAGGTACAGTGCAGATGGTACGTTATTTTAAAACATCACAAAGCATTAGTTGCAGCCATTCAATAGACATTTTAACTCAGAACTGCGGTGATGTACAAAACTAACGTCACATAAAACATACCATATGTATGTTCATCTGTTCCGTGGAAAAAAAAAAACCCGAACACTCGTTTAGTGCTACTCAGTGGACATTTCACATCGAATGTGTCACGAAATGTACATGGTGGTACGTATTTCACGTCTTGCGAAAAAGTTCCCACAGGTACGTTTTCATCATGGGATCAAGCTGAAACATACACACTTCCCTGCAACACAGTGTGCAAAAAAGCAGGATGTCACAGGTCAAAGAACAAAGGTCAGAGGTCAGCCATTCAGTAGGCATGGGAATGCACTTCACGATAGGTCAAAAAGTAATGCAGTTTATACAACACCATTTACAAGAAAAAAAAAAAAAAAAAAAAAAGTGATAGTGCTTACATTTCAAATAGAACCCCGAAAAAAATTCAATTTATCACTGCTTCCAAAAAAGCAGAAATGTTTATTGAGCACCAAATCAGCATATTAGAATGATTTCTGAAGGATCATGTGACACTGAAGACTGGAGTAATGATACTGAAAATTTAGCTTTGCCATCACGGGAATAAATTACATTTTCAAAAATATAAAAATAGAACAATCGTTATTTTAAAATGTAATCATATTACTGTTTTACTGTATTTTGTATCAAATAAATGCAGCCTGTGTAAGCATAAGAAACTTCTTTTTAAAAAAAATCTTACTGTCCCCAAACTTTTGAACAGTAATGTGCACTTCTTGCACACTGAGACAGTTCGATTTAGTTTTTCTTTTTTTTCATATTCGTCATCCTTTCCTATTAAAATGCTTGCTATGGATGTGAAAATGCAGAAAACTTAACCTGATCCAAACGTTTTGGAGGCAGTGTGTAAACTCGATTGACACAATGTGAGGTTGTATTTATTTTTTAACTGCGAAATTTTGACTCTGTGTGCAATAACCTTTAGAGCACAGTAATTTGAGCGCAGCTCAAAAGTCTGAGAACTTTCAGGCCATCCATATTTATCTATATTTAGTTTACACCTAAAACAGACCGAATATGCATGATGGACAAAACAAATGCTTTTCCAATAGCTACAGGACATGTAAACGCAACAAAAAGGCTCTGAATTACAGGAAATGCTCATGAAGGCATCTCAAGGGGTTTCTAAAAAGATTCTCGACCCTTTATTTGTAGGAGCATATGTCATATTATTTTCTTTCTCACCCTACTTTTTTTTGCGCACCGAGGAACACATCCTTAACGCTTTCTAAAACGCACGGTTAACAAAAGCTCAACACGTCTGCGGCTCTGTGGATGTTCCACAGCAGATCTGCCACTGTCTCGAGGCGATGCAAGGATCCTCTAACGTACCTTATTAATTCTCTGTTCTTATCTCCTGAAGCTGGCTATCATTACAGCTCTATATATAGCGTCTCAGTGGGACTAAGGGAAGATGCACACACACACACACACATTAACATTAATGGCTCCGGGCTCTTCTCTGCTCAGGCGTAATGTACAATTCGACAGCACACAAAGATACAAGAGCTACACACAGATAACACAAAAGCACGACACGCTTCGAACTGTTCTGGCAAAATCATCCTCAATTAATTTCAAATTAAATATGCTAATTACACAGAAAGAAAATAAAAAGGTCACTTCTGTTTTCAAAATAGAGCAACAGAGTGGATATGTCAGCGAAATTTCTGAGGGCTATTTTTTTCTTTTTATGTTCGAATATTTCATGAATATAAAATAGCCCGTTTTGCTTTTCACTGGTAAATGAATGGGCGTCTACAGAGATTGTGAAGTGCTTTTTTGCCAGTGTAGACTCCCACTGAGTTTGCTAATGAACAATCACCAGGGACTCCCTGATGGGTATTGTGTGGGAGCCGCTCCTGACAGTAATGTGAAAGCCGGATTACTTTTTGTTGGGCCTTTTGCAGCATTATTTCCTCCGTCTCCTCGGCGAGCATCTTAACCCTCCATTACATTTTTAATATTTACTAATCACGCAGCACTTTTCGCTTTTATCATCCACGGTCCATCTAGAAGCATACTTGGGCTTTTGTTTGGCTGCGTGTGATAAGCACAAAGTGTTTTGTGGAGCCACTCAGATGGGCCTCTTTGCTCACTCAGCTATCTAATTGAAAACTCCCCTCTTGTCACCGGCCCTCCCTCTGGGTGACTCCGGAGAGGGCCGGCATACGGAGCCTGAGGCCTGGGATCGCCGGGGGTCATTTGAGCACGCGGGCGGACTAGTGTCAGAATGTGACCTCTCTTGCTGCCCCTGGGGCTGGACATGTTCGTCCATGTGGAAAGCAAAGGCAAGTCCAATGCCATTTCTCCAGCCTTCACAGGCTGCTGGACAGAGCGGTCGATTGAGGGCAATTTAGCGCATGCAACTTCACTGCGGCTCTGATCGATTGAGTATGTATGCGTGCATTAAGGTTCAGTCATTACATCTACACGTGAGGGATGAGATCCCTGTGGTGGATCAGCTCAGATGATGTGCAATAAATCTCAGGTGATTTTTTACGCTCAAAATCTCATATCATCTCACTTTTCATCTAGACGGTGTCACATAGGTTTGGAGAGTGAGAGAGAGAGAAAGAGAAGGACTTTCACCCAGCATGCAGTAGCTGTCCATGTATTGTATACTGTTTTAATTAATAAAATTTTTTTTAAAAATAGTTATTAAAAAAATACTTAAAAGATTAGTTCACTTCCAGAACAAAAATGAACAGATAATTTACTCACCCCCTTGTCATCCAAGATGTTCATGTCTTTCTTACTTCAGTCGTAAAGAAATTATGTTTTTTGAGGAAAACATTTCAGGATTTTTCTTCATATAATGGACTTCAATTGTGCTCCCAAATTTAAACTTTATAACTGACATCTATGGTGCCCGAGTTTGAACTTGCAAAATACAGCTCAAATGCAGTTTCAAACGGATCTAAATTATCCTTTTTTGTAAAGGGTGTTTGACCTTCTTCACATGTTCACCTGGTAAACACTGGGTCAGCACTTCTGCAGCGATGTAGGATGATTTTTGCTGCATTGAAACTACATTTTGGAAGTTCAAACTCATGGGCACCTTAGATGTCCACTATATGAAAACAAAAAATCCTGAAATGTTTTCCTTAAAAAACTTAATTTATCGACTGAAGAAAGACAGACATAAACATCTTGGATGACAAGGGGTGAGTAAATTATCTGTAAATTTTTGTTCTGGAAGTGAACTAATCCTTTAACTACTTGAAGTTTAACTAATTGAAGTTTTTAATGAATACTTCTATTTAGCAAAAAATGTAAAAGTGATAGACTTTTACATAGTTTCAACAAAAATATTAAGCAGCACAACTGTTTTCAAAATCAGTAATAATCAATTTTATCAGCTTATTGGAGTGATTTCTGAAGGATCTTGTGACAATGAAGACTGGAGTAATGACTACTGAAAATTTAGCTTTGCTATCACAGAAATAAATTACATTTTAAAATATATTCCAGTACAATAGAGTTATTTTAAATTGTAATAATATTTTAAAATTTTACTGTAGTTTGTGGATTGAAAAAAAGACTTACCAACTCCAAACTAAATTATTTTCTAGTTTAAATTATATTGTCGGAAGACTTTTATTGGTTGTCACTTGTTCAACAAAACTTGTTTTTTGAGTGGGCCAGCATAGCAACATTGGCTCATCCAATCATGAGTTTGGGGCGGGACCATCCGTTTGTCCAACCAGTAGACAGGTGAAGAGTTTGGAAAACTTTCACTATTTTTGCAATTCTGTTTCATGTCGCCTTTAAAGGGATAGTTTACCTAAAGAATTCTGTCATTAATTACTCATCCGCATGTCGTTCCAAACCCGCAACACCTTCACTCATCTTCAGAACACAGATTAAGATATTTCTGACCAAATCTGTGTGCTTTCTGACCATGCATAGACAGCAACGCAACTAAAATGTTCGAGGCCCAGAAAGGTAGTAAGAACATTGTTAAAAAGTCCATGCGACATCAGTGGTTCAACCTTCATTTTATGAAGCTACAAGAATACTTTTTGTGCACAAAAAAAAACAAAGAAAACAAAAATAACCAGGTGGCGCTAAAAGAGTGTTCAGTTTTCTTTCCCGGAAAAGATGAACATACATATGGTACGTTTTATGTGACGCTGGCTTTGTATGTCTCAGCGCAGTTCTGACTTGAAACGTACCATCTGCACTACAGCTAAACCTACCTGAATAGTATTAACAGAAATTAATGTGATGTAAAAACGCAGTCGCAAGCATGCTGTTTTAGCTTGTTTTTCGATCTCTGATCTTTCAGCTCTTTCATCGTGAGTCATGTTTTTAACAGGATTCGTACCCAAGGATTCCACATCCTAAGTCCAATTCCGTGCCGACTAAGCTACAGAGCAAGCTTGTTACATCCAGAAAGCAAAATATGCGTAGCTGTAATCATAACTGTGTACGAAAACGATTACAAGTGCTTGCTGTTTTACCACCTCTAGTGTTCATTTCTGTTGGAAACTGCTGTAATATGTACTTCATTAGAATATGTGTAATATTTTCTTCATTAGACCAGGTAGTTTAACGATGTCCCTACTACCTTGTCTTGGCCTTGGAAGTGTTAGTTGTTTGGCTGTCTATGCAGGGTCAGAAAGCTCTTGGATTTCATCAAACCTCTTACAGGTTTGGAACGACATGAGGGTGAATAGTTAATGACAGAATTAACATTTCTGGGTGAACTATACCTTTAAGACCACCGAAGTAAATAAAAATATCACACTCGCACCAAAACAGCTGCTATTTACAAACAGAAACTAACTGAGCTCATAAACAACACAGTTGTGCAATCATCTATGATGTAAACATCTGAAATCACTGGATGCAGGATTGCACATTTGCGCCAACACCAACGCTGAGCATTTCCAAACCCTCAAAATGAAATTCCAAGACACTGCCTGAGCCCTGAGGCTATTGGGAAACTGGAAAATGTCTGCTTTCCTGCAATTACTGGTGTAATAATCTCAGAGGACCAAAGCTATACTTGCATTGTGACAAACATGGTTACTTAAGCCATTTGCATGCAGGGATAATTAGAAAATATGCACTGATTAGCTTCAAATGTCTCATGTACAGCCCCACAATAAGGAAGACTCATTAGGTAACATGACTAATTGGCATTAATATGATTTAGACATGTAGCAGCACAAGAGTGCACCAAGACGGTGTATATTAATAGTTAGCGCTAAACCTAAAACACCGGCAGCAGAGAAACCAGCGGACCTGCAGGCGTGTGTGTCAGATGCGCTATGCGTCTGCGATCACCAAATATGAAATGACAGACAAGTAGGTAATAAAGCACAACACCAAGCAAACACATCTTCCTTGGAGTATGGCCATCAAGTATAGCTGTGCTACATATATAGAAACACTCTCAGAGGCCGTATCAGTTCTGCTCTCATTCAGATAAAACTAAAAAGGCGTTTTGAAATTGAAGTCCACCGATCAAGGCGTTTTTGAGGCAATTCCTTAAATGAGAAGTAGATTAGAGACCGCATGGAGATTAAGCTCATTGGAAGTATAGAAGAACCATCTGGGCATTCACAGGACCCTGGGTTTAATTAATCTCATAGACGGGGGAGGGTAATAAGCAGTCTTACCCAAATCAGCATTTTAGCACTAGAGAAAGTGAGAGAGATAGAAGGGAAGAAGAAACCAGCGGTGGCTGTTGTGAAGACAGCAGCAAGGTTGAAATAGAGCATATTGCCTACAGGGAAATTAGCACTGTGTGCGCCATGATGAATGCCCCATTGTGTCTTCTGAGTGCATGGGGGAAAAAAAAGAAAGAAAAATGTCTGGCTGAAATTATGAAGTGCTCCCCTTTTTATCATCCTCGTGCCCTTGTCCGGGAGTTTTCCCTGGAAACGGGGGGAGCAGAGAAGTGTTTTAATGAATGTTGTTGAGCTGTAGGGTTCTAGTGAAGACACTGTGTGCTTGTATATTGAACTGGAATCGGGAACCACCAGTTCCTACTGCTCATCATTATAAATTAATGAGGAAAGCTTCTCTCTACGCTATATGTAAGAATGCATTATCCAGCGCTGCCTGTGGTCAATTTACAGGTTCAATTTCTTTGATGTCATTTTGGAAAGTATGAAAAATTTGAAATTAATTCCACGTATACATTACAAATCTACAAACATACTTCTGCCTTCTATAATAAGCTTGGTCTTGAGGAACTGAGTGGTTCTGTGGCTACATAAGACAGCTTTCATTTAGTCATAAGTCATGTGTCACCAGTCTGAAGAGTCACACTTTGGTGATGAATGCTGTTCCCAGGGCTTTAAGACATGTGATTGTAGTCAAAAACTGCACATTACATATGACAAAGAGACTTTCTGAGTATGCCTGTGTGTGATAGTCAATGTACTTGTTAATTAATGTAATTAGTGTTTTTGCAACTCCCTTTAAACATTGGTGAAATTGATGAAAATGCTTTTCCCATGCCTAAATGAATGATAGAGACTTTCTGATGTTTGTGTGTTTACGGCAATGTGTTTCTTAATTAAAAGTCATTTTTAAATGTTAAAACAGTACTCTGCCAGCAAAAAAATGGCTAAACTATGTAGTTTGTAGGATGATTCCTCTAAAAAGTGTAAATAATATAACTTTTTGTTTGTTTGACCATCATAATCTGCCTGACAACAGCAACTTAGGCTCAACCAATGACGTGAGTTTAAATCTGTTTGTCCAGCCAATAGATGACAGAGAAAGTGTGCAGGAAACCTGTTTGAAAACTGTCATTGTTTTTGCAGCAGTTTTATGAAATTGGTGAAAATGCTTTTCCTAGGGCTTCAGCACATGTGACGTAGTTAAGTTTTAATTTAATTTTTAATTAATTTCCATTTTATTGCATGAAATAAGTATTTGATACAATAGAAAAGTAGAACTTAATATTCAGTACAGAAAACTTTGTTAACAATTAGAGGTCAGACGTTTCCTGTAGTTCTTGACCAGGTTTTTGGCCCACTCCTACAAACAGGTCTTCTCTAGATCTTTCAGGTTTTGGGGCTGTCGCTGGGCAACACAGAGTTTCAGCTCCCTCCATAGATTTTCTATTGGGTTCAGGTCTGGAGACTGGCTAGGCCACTCCAGGACTTTGAAATGCTTCTTACAGAGCCACTCCTTGGTTGCCCTGGCTGTGTGTTTGGGGTCATTGTCATGCTGGAAGACCCAGCCATAACCCATCCTCAATGCTCTTACTGAGGGAAGGAGATTGTTGCCCAAAATCTCACGATACATGGCCCCATCCATCCTCCCCTCAATGGTGCAGTCATCCTGTCCCCTTTGCAGAAAAGCACCCCCAAAGCATGATGTTTCCAGTAGAGTTTATACCAAAAAGTTCTATTTTGGTCTCATCTGACCACATGACCTTTTCCCATCCCTCCTCTGGATCATCCAGATGGTCTTTGGCAAACTTCAGACGGGCCTGGACATGTGCTGGCTTGAGCAGGGGGACATTGCGCACGCTGCAGGATTTTAATCCATGACGGTGTAGTGTGTTACTAATGGTAAATGTTGAGACTGTCCCAGCTCTCTTCAGGTCATTGACCAGGTCCTCCCATGTAGTTATAGGCTGATCCCTCACCTTTCTCAGGATCACTGATACTCCACGAGGCGAGATCTTGCATGGAGCCCCAGTCCGAGGGAGACTGACAGTCATCTTGAATGTCTTCCATTTTCTAATAATTGCGCCAACAGTTGTTGCCTTCTCGCCAAGCTGTTTGCCTATTGTCCTGTAGCCCATCCCAGCCTTGTGCAGGTCTACAAATTTGTCCCTAGTGTCCTCAGACAGCTCTTTGGTCTTGCCCATAGTGGAGAGGTTGGAGTCTGATTGATTGAGTGTGTGGACAGGTGTCTTTTATACAGGTAACGAGTTCAAACAGGTGCAATTAATACAGACAATGAGTGGAGGATAGGAGGGCTTCTTAAAGACAAACAGGTCTGTGAGAGCCAGAATTCTTGCTGGTTGGTAAGTGATCAAATACTAATTAATTATTTAAAAATCATACAATGTGCTCCCTACAATCTGCTATTATTGAAGAAATAAAGTAGGCCTATTGTGCTACAGTGCACATTTTATCAGTTGCAGTTCTGGCTCCTCCATCTCACGCAACATACATTCACACCAAATGTTTACTCAGCAGCAGAATTCCACTCACTAAACACTGCACTTATCTGCAATCACACAAGTACATTATTTGCATGTGCTTTAAACCTTGCTGCTTAAACATTTCGCATGCTGTTCTGACATGCGCTTTCATCTGAAGCGTGCGCACTCAAAAAATAAATAAATAAATAAAAAGCCCATCAAACAGTGCCTGATTACTGGAGTAAGTTATCTTTCATGTGTAGTTTGGCCCAGCCCTGGTGAATGGTGCTGGTAGGTATGTTTTTATGCTGGGATGCTGGTTAGGTATGTTTTGATGCTGGTTTAAGATGGTCCTTAGCTGGTTTATGCTGGTCCTTTGCTGGTTTTTGCTGGTTATGTTGCTGGTCAAGGACCAGCATAAACCAGCAAAGGACCATCTTAAACCAGCATCAAAACATACCTAACCAGCATCCCAGCATCAAAACATGCCTACCAGCATATGCTGTTTTTTTCACCAGGGAGGTGTTTTATGTAGCATAATTTCACAAAGCTAAAGTCTGTCAGACCATTCTGTTTTTGCTTCAGATATTGAAATTAAAATGTAATTTAAATCAGAAACGGCTCATGCATGCAGCATCTTTGTGTGGATTAAGTTTTAAAATGCAGCGGTTGCCTCTAATTTAAACGGCTACAGAGAATTTGACCTGTAATGGAGAAAACAAACATCTTGTTCATGTACTCATATTTTCATTCTTTCTTGTCTCTTTCTTAAGGCAATAAATAATTATAAGAAAAAGGCTTTCAAAATCAGCCCTTTTGTTTGTAAAGCATCGGCAATCAGAATCGGCCATGAAGAACCAAGATCAGTGCATTAATAAAAAGAAGTGTGTGGTAAAGAATTCAAGATTAGGATCGACTGGTGAAGCTATTAATCATCAGGATTTTGCTGGCCGTTCCTCTCAATTGGCAGTTGTGGTGCTCCTTAATATTCACTGGGTGCTCCTAGAGTTTATTTGGTGCTCCTAACTTTGTGAATTTGGGAGCACCAGTGCTACCAAGTAAAAAAAGTTAATTTCAAGCCCTGGTTTTACTTTTTTACATTTACTTTGATTATAACTATGTAGTTTGTAGGATGATACCCCTGAAAAGTGTAAATAATATAACTGGCCTTTATTTGTTTGACCAGCACAATCTGCCTGACAACAGCAACTTTGGCTCGACCAATGGCATGAGTTTGAAGCGGGACTATATCCGTTTATCCAGCCAATACATGATACAGAAAGCATTCAGGAAACCTGTTTGAATAGCATCATTTGCTCCCTTGAAATTGGTGAAAATGCTTTTCTGAGGCCTTTAGCATGTGTGATAGTCAAACACTGTACATTATGCATGATATAGACTACGTTTATGTGTTAAAGGAGAAGTCCACTTCCAGAACAACAATTTACAAATAATTTACTCACCCCCTTGTCATCTAAGATGTTCATGTCTTTCTGTCTTCAGTCGTAAAGAAATTATGGCTTTTGAGGAAAACATTTCAGGATTTTTCTTCATATAATGGACTTCAATTGTGTTCCCGAATTTGAACTTCCAAAATGTAGTTTAAATGCAGCTTCAAAGGACTCAAAACGTTCCCAGCCGAGGAAGAAGGGTGTTATCTAGCGAAATGATCGGTCATTTTTTTTCGAAAAATAAAAATGTGTATACCTTTTAAGCACAAAAGCTTGCGTAGCACAGGCTCTCGGATGCTCATCCACGGGTCGTTCTTGAACGATTCGTTTATTTTGAACGAATCTTTATTGTGACTTGCAAAGAACAAGTCATCTCGGGGAGTGATTCGTTCAGTCACACATGTGCAACATCCTATTAGGTTCTGTACTGGAATTAATTCACCTGTTTCGTGTCTTCGGGTTTTTCAAATCGTTCGTTTATCTTATGGGGTTGTCATGTGATGCTGATTTTGCTAAAACTAATGAAATGACTTGAAAAAAGATTCGTTCATTTTGCTGAACGAGACTCAAAGGTCAGAGTCTGTAAAATGATCTGAACTTCCCATCACTACTACGAATCGCGTCTAAGTTCATCGTCTGTGTACTCCAGCTAAAAAAGGTAGAGTATGGCGAAAAACTCCATCTTATTTTCTCCTACAACTTCAGAATCGTCCGACACGTTGTACCTTTTTGTTTGTAAACAGCGTTTGACTTATTTGCACTTTCTTAGCCTTTGCACATTCGCTTTGAAAACACTGGGTCTGTGGTTCCGTCCTATGTTCGGCGTGACCTTTCAACATGATTCAATAGTACGTAGCGTCGTGAACGTGCATGCCAGAACCTGTGCTACACAAGCTTTGTGTTTTAAAAGTATACACATTTTTATTTTCCGAAAAAAATGTCCGATCGTGTCGCCCTTCTTCCTCGGCTGGGATCGTTTAGAACCCTTTGAAGCTGCATTTAAAAACATTTTGGAAGTTCAAAATCGGGAGCACAATTGAAGTCCATTATATGAAGAAAAATCCTGAAATGTTTTCCTCAAAAACCATAATTTCTTTACGACTGAAGACAGAAAGACATGAACATCTTGAATGACAAGGGGGTGAGTAAATTATTTGTGAATTGTTGTTCTGGAAGTGGACTTCTCCTTTAAGGTCAATATATTTGATAATTAAAAGTCATTTTTAAATGTTAAAATACTATAATAAAATACTATAAATACTATAGTAAAATGTTCTGCCAGTTTAACATGCTGAAACAACTATAAATATGTTGTTTTAGGACGATTCCACTGAAATGTGTGAATCCTGTCATTCTTTTGTTTGACCATCACAATCTGCCTGACAACAGCAATTTCGGCTCAACCAATGGTGTGAGTTTGTCTAACCAACAGGACAAAGAAAGTGTTCAGGAAACCTATTTCAAAAGTGTTTTTGCAACTCCTTTTTTAACATTTATGTATGTACATGTGTTTCAAATTCTAGCTTATATGCATTTTTTTTTTAATTAAATGACACATATACAAATGCATGTTATTTTCTAACAATACTGTATGACTGCCTGGTTTTGCTTGAAATTGTTTAAAATGGTGTACCATACTGAGTCTGTGTATGTGTGTGTGTGCATGTCCAGATCATTCCCACAGTGCTTCCCAAAGCAAGCCAGGGCTTGTTAAATAATTTAACCCCCGGAGTCAAGCATAGGAACAGCTTGAGTGAGTTTTGGAGGGAACTGCGCTAAAGCCTGGTGGTCCCCATCTGTGTCTGCAGAGGGTCCCCAGACGACCTGTCGCTTAAGAGTGTCCAGAAACAGACTCTCTTCAGATAATTGGGCTTATGCTGCTTCAACATTTAATTACGACCGCAAGGATCTAATCATGAATACACCTAATCCAAAGCAAAATGGTGGGATTTCACAAAGATTAAGAAGATTATTTAACAAAAGACCAGCTCCTTTAGCAACATGACTATAATATCTGCACAAATCTGGATTATTAACAAACGAGCACCGTGTTGTTTAAAACTTGAAACATGAAAGTGTCAGATTAACCTTGTCATCTCAAGACAACACTAATCAATGTCTTTACAAGGTTAAATTTGGGAAATAATTTGTTTCATTTAGAAAACAATAGCTTTAATACTTCTAAAATAAACCAGTAACATTTTTTGAATAGTTTATCCAATGTTTATTAAAAGTGAAGCAGTGTAGGAGTTTTAAGTTCATGAAATCTTTGCAGTGAGCCAAATATGGTAGATGTCAACACAGAGCAACACTATCAGCTTTTTCAGACTGTAGGAATGTCCAGGTCTCTTCCGTTCAAGACTTCCTCCTCTACACAAAAATGTGGAGCAAATTCCTTCCTGGAGTTCCAGTGAAGCTAATCTGCGCTCTGAAGGAGACAGCAGTCTGCTGCAGCTGTTTACACAAACACATGAAATCCCGTCACAGGGACACGTGTAGGGAGTGGACAGTCTGAAAACAGAAAGTGCTGCTACACAACATGCATATGCAGTTAGAGTGACTTGCAGAGGTGAAAGAGTTAACGGAGGATGTCAGAAATCATCCTGCTATGCGTTATGAGCCATCAGCACTCATTTTCAACCATACATATCCAGTGACCGTCACGCAGTGGTTGTCGGCTTTACTCCCTCCTGCCTTGATGGCAAAAACAGATAATGCTTGTTCACTTTTTTCTGCAGAGAATAATAAGGGGTGATGTGTTCAGAAAATTAGACACGTAGAAATTGTGTATTTGCTGTTCAGAGTATTTTGCACTACAAGAAAAACACAAAATGAGTTATTCCCTCTGAATAACTGCGGGAAATGTAATACAGATCAAAAATTGACTACTTGTAGGACATGAAGTCCCAGGTGTTTCTTCAACTACAGAAACCTTTGTTACTGGTGGTCTATGGATATATTTAACATCATTTTAAAAATTCAATTTTTCTATCATTTTTGCTACTTTTCAAATGGATTGTATATAGTTTTACCCTTGTCCTAGACCCAGACTTTCAATCTGTTAAGGTAAGAAAAGGTAAGATGATTATAACAGAATATGTATATAGAGCAGTGCTGTCAAATCAATGAATCGCAGTTAATCACGATTAATCACATACAAAATTAAGTTTGTGTTTACATAATGTGTGTCTATTGCGGATATTTATATGTATATATAAATACACACACATACGTATATATTTAAGAAATATTTACATGTATATATACGGTATATTTACAGATGAGGTTAAAAGTTTCACTTTTCACTTTTGCAGAATCTGCAAAACGTTAAATATTTTACCAAAATAAGAGGGATCATACAAAATGCATGCTATTTTTTATTTAGTATTTTATTTAGTATTTTATTATACCTGAATAAGATATTTTACATAAAGGATGTTTATATAATGCTGTCTCCGCTGTTCTTCAGAAAAATCCTTCAGGTCACATAAATTCTTTTTTGTTTTTTTAGCATTTTTGTGTATTTGAACCCTTTCCAACTGACTGTATGATTTTGGGATCCATC
This sequence comes from Labeo rohita, assembly GCF_022985175.1. Classification (NCBI taxonomy): domain Eukaryota; kingdom Metazoa; phylum Chordata; class Actinopteri; order Cypriniformes; family Cyprinidae; genus Labeo; species Labeo rohita. The sequence continues at coordinate 14,820,521 of NC_066892.1, read as the reverse complement.
TTTTCACACTGAGGACAACTGAGGGACTCATATGCAACTATTACAGAAGGTTCAAATGCTCACTGATGCTTCAGAGGGGAAACCGATGCATTAAGAGCCAGGGGTGAAAACTTTTAAAAACAATGAAGACGTGTACATTTTTCTGTTTTTGCCTAAATATAATATTTTCTTTCCATTTAGTACTGCCCTTCAGAAGCTACAGAAGATATTTACATGTTTCCCAAAAGACAAAATAAGTTCAATGTACCCTGATCTTCAAATTCCAAAAGTTTTCACCCCCCGGCTCATAATGCATTGTGTTTTCCTTCTGAATCATCAGTGAGTGTTTGAACTTTCTGTAATGGTTGCATACGAGTCCCTCAGTTGTCCTTAGTGTGAAAAGTTCTCAAAATAATACAGTCATTGTTGGAAAGGGTTCAAATACACAAAAATGCTGGAAAAACCAAAGTATTTGTGGGACCTGAAGGATTTTTTTTGCTTCACAGGTGTGGATCATTCAGGTAACAACGTAGTATGAAGAATCAAGTGTATGTAAACTTTTGAACAGTTTTATAAATTCAACTATTATTTTAGGACTATGTGTAACATCTTTTATGTGAAATATCTTATTCAGGTCAGTACTAAATAAAAATAACATGCATTTTGTATGATCCCTCTTACTTTGGTAAAATAATTAACATTTCGCAGATTCTGCACAATGCATATATTTGCACATTGTTAGTACACAAATAAAATCAACTAGTGAGAGTGTGAAAGGTGTGATCTTTCTTCCACTGACTATATTACAGAATCCCCTGATATTTTGGGATGCATTTTCTATCCCAATTACGCTAAGACAATAAAGCACAAGAATACCGCAGGCTCATAGTGAAGAGGGGCTCGTTCTTATAGGCAGACAAGGTCAATGCAGAGACTGACCTCTGCTAAGTCAATCAAACGGCTCTGCGGCTGACAGATGAATGGATTAGCGCAGCTGACCCACTATGACTGGCCACTCACGGCAGTAAACAGCTCCATTCTCCTAGGAGCGAATATCTGTAACCTCCCAAATGACAGGATTCATAAGCAGCACACCTGATTATTTATAGACGCATTCAGCAGAAACTCATTCTCACCGACCTGGGAACAAAAACTCAATTGAGCCTTGAATAAAGAAAGAAGAAAAACATTTACTTTGACAATAAAATGGTGTATTAAGGTAAATAAATGCAATTGTGGTTAAAAACAGAGTCTGATTTTCATGAATAAATAATCAATTCTCAAACACAGCTAGGATACATTTTTAAATCTGCCACCCGTAGGCTTTATGAGATCATGAATTTATTATTAGACAACATAAAGGGGTGCCAAGAACTGTTTAAATCTCTGTCTAAACAATCAGTGGATTACAGTTTCCTTTATTTACAGCTGCATTACGAGTGCACAGAGGGGTCGAGTCCCAGTTGAGTGCTACCTTGGTACCTGATACCCATATTTCCCATGATTAAGCCTCTAAAGGTTTAAGACCAGCTATTTTTGACATCTTGCTATTCTTAGTGCTGCAGTCTCTTCCTGTCCTGCTGTTCAAATGGCGCTTAATAATTTAGCGAAACGAGCGCTGCTGTTTATCAGTTGACCACACAGCCTACTGTAAGTGCACTACAAAACACTGCAGAGAGTGAGAGCTGGAGGTGAAGAGACCTGTATAACGGCACACTTCCTGCCTATATGACCTCCGTGACAGCGTCTTTGATGTGTGAAATAGACACGGTTGAGCACTATGGAAAGAGCCTATTGCGGAAGCCCAGCTGAGTACACCCACACAGCCCATCTGTAGTGGAGGTGATTCACACTCATACACACACAGAAACACAGCGCTGAGCTTCCTCAACAGCAATTACTAGGTCACCACACACACACAGAGTTAAGCAAGTATGTATAACACTAGTGTTCAAAGTTTTAAGTTTGGGGTCAGTACAAATATAAACAATGTTTCATGGTACAAAAACATTAAAGGCATAGTTCACCCAAAAATAAAAATTACCTCATGATTTACCCTCCCTCAAGCCATGCTAGGTGTATATGACTTTCTTCTTTCAGATGAATACAATCGGAGTTATATTAAAAAATGTCCAAGCTTTTTTTTTTTTACGATGGATGGATGCACTTTCTTGGGCTTCAAAATCTCAACACCCATTCACTGCCATTATAAAACTTGGAAGAGCCAGGATATTTTTTTATATATACCTCCGACTGTAGTCGTCTGAAAGAAGAAAGTCATATACACCTAGGATGGCTTGAGGGTGAAAAAATCATGGGGTAATTTTTATTTTTGGGTGAAATATCCCTTTAAGCTGCTTTAAAACAATCTATACAATTACAATTACACAATCCATACAATTAAAACGCTATACTTGACTTTTTAGGTTTTTAAATGTAAAATTTTTTGCCAGATAATTATTTGCATTATCATATCATGGTAATTTTATTACGTGCACAATCGAATAATATTAAAAATATTTTTATAATGTTACTGGCATTGAAAAACAAAACGTTCATAGAAATCTTCAGTTTATGTATGGTCTATAAAGCAAGTCTGAGTTAGCACCAGTAACCAAAAGGGACGGAGCTTATTAAAAGGTCAATTCTGATTACTGCTCCTGGTTAATGTTGCCTATAAGTGCCGTTCTATGATCAATTTCCCCATCCAAACCCAAACCATAATTACTAGTGAGAAAAGGAAATATGAGTCTAGATCAGTAGCTGCAGGCAACTATAGTTTCATATACATAATTTAGCTAAACTACATCCATATCCACTTCATTAATTGATCCAAATCAATAAATCAAACCACCCACTAACAAGCAATATGCAGCGAGCAATGAGATGACTGAGGTGACCAATAAAATTATGGCATACCATTCAAAAGCTCTGTAAGATTTTTTATATTCTTAGGGAAGTCTCCTGTGCTCACCAAAGCTGCATTCATTTGATGAAAAATAAGTAATATTGTGAAATAATATTATTACTTAAAATAAAGGGGTCATCAGATGCCCATTTTCCACAAGTTGATATGATTCTTTAGGGTTTTAATGAAAAGTCTATAATATACTTTGGTTAAAAATTTTCAATGGTTGTGTAAAACAACACCTTTTTACCTTGTCAAAATGAGCTCTGCAAAAATCATAAATTGTTGTTGTGAAATAAAATTACTATATGATGAAATAAAATTTAGCTTTATCCTTTAATCTAACTTATCAATATAGCAAAGATAGTTGTTCACCATAATCCTGTGTAGTGGCACTGGCATGTTATTATTATTATTTTATTTATTTATTTAAAAAAAAATTTAAAAAAAGAGTATGAAATGCTTTGTTTTAATATATAAAATAACTATGATTTGGATCATCTATTATTTAATTACTTTTCCTGTTGTTCTGTTTTTTTTCGTAGTATTGGTTCAATAGTAGTATCGTGATATTTTAGTCAGGTATAGTATCGGAATCAACATTTTGGTATCGTGACAACACTAATCCGGAGTACTTTGATTGATCTTCTACAGTAAGTAATACAACCTGTAACTTAAAGATATATACTACATGACTCCATATAGCATTCAAATGCCCACATCTGTGTTTTAAAAGAAATAGAAAACAATTACATTTGGTTTACGCTGTAAGAATAAGAGGTTCACATCCACTCTATTAGCTAGCTATGTGTCACTAAAACATGAAAGGGCTACAGGCTCTCCATCACAAGCCCCATAATGTGTTTTCTTTGTGTGTTCATATGTATGTGCATGCATGTGTGCCAAACGAGCATTCCAGAGACTCGATGTGACAATGTGTCTTGATGTGTAAATTACCACCACTTGTGTGAGAACCCAATCTCTGATCACTTCCTTTACATACTAAATGTGTTCCTATAGCGACCGTATGACTGGCACAATGAGCCCAGTGGGTGGACCACTACAATAGGTCCTCTGTTTTTCATGGAGAGAGCGCAAATATGTGCAAATAAGTCATACAGGGACAAAAGGAAAACTAATACATCTGAATATACACTTCATAAAGGAGGCAGGTGAAAATGGCACATTTGCTTAGGCATTTTTATCTTGACTCTTAAGTCACATGACTTCAAATTTGATCCCACAGACTTTCTAATAATCCTTGTTCTTTGTCATCTTTCATCTACTTCCCTACAAACATCTGCCAACTCCAAATAATCCACATATAATAATTAAAATTAATTAATTATCAATGGACAAATTTTTTTAAATAAAATAAAATAAAATAAGTGTGAAAAAGTTGCCAGGTTGTTAGATGGAAAGTCAAAACTGACACCCTTAGTACAATTTATTTAAACTTTTTTTCTGAATGTAATATTAAAAACTGGATGGGATTATAAGTAGTTTATAATATTTAATATTTATATTTATAAAAAATAGTTGGAGTCTGATACAGATAAACCAATAATTATTTTTATTAACAATAATTATTAATAATTATAATTATTAACCTACAAATAACTGTACAATTAAAAACAAAAAACATTAAAAAACTAAAATCAATACAAGTGAGGCATCACAACCTGATATTGTACAGTATGAAAAATTAAAGATAAAGATTACACTTAACAATGATATTAAAATATTTGTTTTTAAAGATTAGTCAGTGTTAGAGGATATAGGTAATGTAAAATTAAAAAAATATAGGAAATGAGCATGAATGATTACATATTCAATATCAGCTGATGCATTCTCCAATAGTAATAAAATATTTTATTAGATTAAATTGCTTAAGACTTTTAAACATAGTTAATTAGTAATAACTAAATAATCTAATAATTTCAATAAATAATTTAATAATTTAAATAAAAACAAAATGCATGTACTAATTTAAAAATAATTAAAATAAATAAAATAGATAAAATGGTTAAATAAACAAATAAATAAAATATATTAAATGATTAAATAAATGAATAAATAAATAAAATATATTAAATGGTTAAATGAATAACTAAATAAAATATATTAAATTGTTAAATAAAAATAAATAAATGCATGACTAAAAAATAAATAATAAATAAATAAAGTAGATGAAATGGTTAAATAAACAAATAAATAAAATACATTAAATTGTTAAATAAATAAAGAGATGAAATGGTTAAAGAAATAAGCAATTATTTAAAAAAGACTAAATAAAATAGATTAATTGGGTACATACACAAATAAATTAGAAGAAATTGTTAAACAAACAAACAAACAGATAAAATAGTTAATAAATAAGTTAAATAAATAAATAATTATTTTAAAAAGATTGTTCTTACTATACACAGAGAACCATTATAAAACAATGTATCAAATAAATAAATAAAATAGACCATACATTGTGAACCATTATAAAATAATAGTTCAAATAAATCGGTGAAATAAATAAAATAGATGAAATGGTTAAATGAATAAGCAAATAAATAAATATGCAATTATTTTAAAAATAATAAATAAATAAAGTGATTCAAAAAAGACTGTTCTTACCATACATTGGTGAGAATAAATAAATAAATAAGTGATTAATTCAAAAAGACTTTCTCACAATGCATTGTGAGTCAGCTCCTGCCAAACATAAATTATTTTTCTCCACCTGTTTCCCAGTCCATATCACAGTTCTGCAGCCCTGTGGAGATGTCTGGTGTCTCTCCCACAAAAGTGACCTCTTGACCCTGCCTCGGTGTTTCATGGGTGGGACAGAACAGTGTCGAGAGGTGGGGGAAGTGTGTAGCACCATTGTGTCATGTGGCAATCAGCTCTCTCCAGGCCTTTCACAGTCTGTGTGTAACACAGCAGCTCCGGCATTTACCCCACTAAAGACTCGTCATTAAACCGTCAGCCCCGACAACACCAACGACACATTTACACAGGTGCCAGCCAATCTACAAAACCCACAGTGGCTTTTTTACCACACAGAAACATATTTAAGAGTCCAGCGCTAGCCGCTGATTAACAAGACGCATTATACAGTGTGATGCAGCTAATAACGCCACTCTTCATTAGGACCACAGCATTTTGTTTATGTTATGATTGTGATAATTAATGGTGTTTTGACTGACAGCTGATACCAATTACAGTGCCTGCACTTCTATGCGTTGTTGCAGGCCATATCATGAAATATTCATGCAGCATCGACACGCGCCAAGCGCCGCACATGGAGCCGTCCACGTTTTATGCACCGCGACCATATTTTCCATAAATGCAAATGGTCTGTAATTGTTTTCATGAGAAAGGAGATACTACGATCTACAGATGGGGGCATTCATGCGGTACAGTCTCAATGGCAACATTTGGTTAATGGTGCACAAATATCATCTTCGCAAAAGGAAAGACAGAGAAAGAGGCTGATTTAAGACTGTAATAAATGCTGGAGTATCCGCCGCAATTAACAACTGTTTTACACAGAGAGCTTTTTTTCTACGAGAGGCTAATTATAAGACAGAGAATTGCTTCTCAGCATAGGGAGATATAATAAACTGTGATGAGCCCCCAGGCATTCTCCTGGGCTCCCGCCATGTGATCTGAACTGACTTGGAGTCGGGTTACTCCACACTAACGGCTGACTCAAAACCAGTGCAGACAGCAAAATGAACATGAAGCCCTGATCTTGGCAGACAATGCCATTAAATGTTACCACGATGTCTTTGTAATTATACGCCATACACCTCGGTTCAAAAGTTTGAGGGCATTTTTTAAATTAATACTTTTATTCAGCAAGGATGCATCAAACTGAGCAAAAGTGGCAGCAGAGACATTAATGATGTTATAAAAGAGACTTCTTAAAATAACAACCCCAAACTTTTGAACTATAGTATGCCCTATGATTTCCATAATCCAGTCAATTCACTGTATAACGCAGAACGTAAAGGACTTTTGGATGAATAAATCAAAAGTAGGTCAATACACTTACATCAGAACGCAATATGGATTAGTCTCTTTGACTTTAAAGTGGCAAAAATACTATTTAAATATGAATCCTGCATATTCTGCGTGTCTCTGTGTGAATGAATGGCGCAGATGCGCGGTTTTGTTTACTACACACATACTGTATGGAAGGCCCATAAAGTTCATTTGTACAAAAACAAATGAACTTTAACACGTCAACAACAGGTAAAATATGCACAACTGCAGCCTCAATATATGAGTACATAAACACATAACCTCTAGAACTGCTCTGAGTCACTTCATGCTCATTTTACCGTTTATGAGTAAAACTATCATTATATCATAATACAAACTAAACTAAGTTCTTCACAGCAACCAATTTAACTTCGAAGATATATAACTTAATGTGATGATAGTACTACTACTACCAATAAAATTATTATTAAAACAATATTTTTAAATAACATTTACCAGAATATTTATTTAAAGAATATTAACGAGAAAAAAATAAATAAATACAAATGCAAATACACAACACAGAATTTATAAAAACAAGAAATAAAAATAATAATAATAAATTGATTTTTACCAAAATCTATTAATCAGAGATGCTTTTGATTATTCAAATTTAAATGAAACCATTAAAATGGAATCCAGAAAATGAATGGAAAACACAGAATTTAGGAAAATTTTGAATTTGCTGTCTAAAAAAGTTTTTAATTGAATTAGATATGCTTTTCGAATAATATTTTTTAATTTAACCATTACATAGTGTATAAAGGCAATTTCACAAAATGTGCATGGCTGGACAGCACGTGAATTAGTCATTTTTAACCAAACCAAACCTTAAATAATATTTTAGTACTGTAAGTAATAAAAAACAGCTTTTTATGGTACATGTGTGATATGTAAACCAATAATAATCACATAAAACTCTATAAAATCCTTTAAAATATACCTTTGTTACAATTTATTTGGCCTTTTTTACATAAATGTCACTACATATTAAAAACGGATGAGATCCACTATCACAAATTCCCATTAATGACCTCGTTTAATAGTTTACATACACTTAATTCTTAATACTGTGTTGTTACTGAATGGTCCACAGCTGTGTTTTTATTTGTTGTTGTTTTGTTTTTGTTTAGTGATAGTTGTTCATGAGTCCTGAACAGTTAAACTGTCTGCTGTTCTTCAGAAAAATCCTTCAGGTCCCACAAATTCTTTGGTTTTACAGCATTTTTGTGTATTTGAACCCTTATAACAATGGCTGTGTGATTTTGAGATCCATCTTTTCACACTGAGGACAACTGAGGGACTTAGTTATGCAACTATTACAGAAGGTTATAAAAACATATATTCTGTTATATATCCGTCATATCTTTAACTAAAACTAAAACACACTCAGCTAAATGAAAGCTAAATATAAAAAGAATATAAAATAAAAATAAATAAAATAAAATAAAATAAAATAAGATTGATGAAAACATTTTGTAAAAGTTGTCTGGAAACAAACTGAAACAAGAAAAAAAAAAGAATATATATATATACTTAGAATATATATACTTTTTTTTTTTAAATACTACATTTAAATAATACATTAAATTACATTTAAATAATAAAATTCACAATGGCAAAACCAGAAATGGTCCTAAAACAAGTTTTTTTTTTTTTTTTTTTTTTTACACACATAAAGTGAAGTAAAATAAAATAAAATAAAATAAAATATTCTGAACCGTTAAACTGCCTGCTGTTCTTCAGAAAAATCCTTCAGGTCCCACAATGCTTTGGTTTTTCAGCATTTTTGTGCATTCGAACCCTTTCCAACAATGACTGTGTTATTTTGAGATCCATCTTTTCACACTGAGGACGACTGAGAGACTCATATGCAACTATTACAGAAGGTTCAAACACTCACTGATGCTCCAGAAAGAAACAACATGCATTAAGAACTGGGGGGGTGAAAACTTTTGGAATTTGAAGATCAGGGTAAATTAAAAAAAAAAAAAAAAAAAAAAAACACAGCTGTGGATCATTCAGGTAACAACACAGTATTAAGAATCAAGTGTATGTAAACTTTTGAACAGTGCCATTTTTTAAAATTCAACTATGTCAAAGTTTTATGTGAAATATCTTGTTCATGTCAGTACTAAATAAAAAATAACATGCATTTTGTATGATCCCTCTTATTTTGTTAACAGATTCTGCAAGGTGTATGTAAACTTTTGACTTCAACTGTATATCTAACTGAAGGGAAAATAAATCTAAAAATATAAGAATCATCCATTGGAAAAATCCCAAATCATCAACCTTGCAGATTTTACTGCGATAAGATCACTGCGAGAAATTAGCGAGAAAGAAGTTAACGTTTCTGTTTATGACCTCATAGGTCACTGTCCAGCTGCTTGAGTTTCATCAGTTTGACCTATGAGGAGTGACACTCTTTCGAGACATGGTACATTTTGAAAAGTGCACTTACATAAACTCTCAGTTACGGTTATGTGGACTGTGACAAACGATCACAAGAGACCATTATAACAACATTAAAACATTACGACGAGAACATCGTGTCACAAAGGGTATGCTGGGAAGCCGAGCGAACGCATAAGGACAAAAACATATAATTGCTCACACGTACACGCCCTCATTGTACCTGTATGTATTAAGTGGACACCTGGGAGGGTTCAGACAACACCTGTTCAACTTCTCGAATCAGAGTTGTGCTCTCTTCATACCCAGGAGGCCACAAAGAGACACAGACACCCATGTGGGGAGTGTCCTAAAAATAACATGTCCCTCTCACTAGTTATTCAAGGAAGGAGTTCTTGTGAAAGATGAAGTCGTTCATAGAGAGCACGATACTGGGTGTTAACTAGAGTGATTGCTATCAAAAATGCAATTAGGCTGCAAACCGTGTGTATTTATAAATCTGCATCTGTTTCTAAGTATTTCCCTCCCCTAACTAGTTACGTAATGAGAACTGATGAGGCAAAGTTCGACTAACTGCCCGAGTCAGCAAACTTCTAAAAAAGGATCGTGTAATACATTAATCGTGTATTAGTTTTCAACTCAGAGACTGTTCGTTCCTCTCTCTTTCTCATGCAGTTTGCACACATGGACTCGTATAACACATAATCATATATACACACTCTTCATTTGAGTGTGACATTACAACTGTCATTAACCGGAGACGACAGCTGTGTGTACTCTGACTTGCGTTGCTCTCGTGTACAGAGAGATCTTTGACCTTAAACACACGTCACGCTTTACGCCACTCTACCGCTCTTATACACACAGACACCCTGTATATGACCCCACTTAAAACACTGTTGTCCACTTAACCCACTGAACTGTTTTAAAGCACTGGAGAGAATGACATGGCCTGTATCTAAATTTGTCTATGCTAACATTTTTATAGTGTTTAATACTTTAGTTTTTAAGTACAAGCTCCACAGCTGAGGCCAAACATTGTGCTGATGTCAGGGTTCAAATATATGGAGCTTTTATGAGGGCAATAGGTCAAAGTTGTACTTGTCCTGCCTTATTAAACACACACACACACGTATATATGCATACAGTAATATCTGAAAGAATATATACTGATTTCCTATATAACCAAGCTTGTTTATTAGCAGAAAACTGTAAACTAATGTACAAAGAACGTAGTAAAATAGAAAAACCAAATATTAGGTATAGCATATTCAATAATAGCTACAATTTATTTTTATATGAACCTTTATTTTAAAGGGTTTAAAGTTTCTGAATTTATAACTGACGTCATTAAAGAATATATGATAGACAATGAATATAGGAATATATTAAAAATATGGTGATTTCCTTCATAACCATGCTAGTTTCTTAGCAGAAAACTGTAAATTACTCTACAAAGAACCTAATAAAATTAAAAATAAATAAACATTTATAATAATAATTTTTCAATAATTACTGTTAATATCCCTTATTTAGCAACTATAAAGAAATATACTCCTTTATAAAAAAATATATTCTGTTATATATATCCGTCATGTCCTTAACTAAAACTAAAAAACACTAAACTAAATGAATGCTAAAATAATGCTAAAATAAAATGAAATAAAAATAAAACTGATGAAAAATTTAAACAAAACCAAATTTGTAAAAGTTGTCTGGAAACAAACTAATATAAGATTAATTAAATAATATTAAATAGTAAATGATAATACATTTAAAAAAGAAATTAAATTAAATTTAAATAATAAAATTCACAATGGCAAAACTGGTAATGGTCCTAAAACAGATTTCTTTCTTTTTTTTTTTTTTTTTTTTTTTTTTTTTTTTTTTACACACACACACTCTGTTTTGATTTTGGTGTGCAAAAATATGACTTGACAGTTATTTTTCATTTTACTTATTTATTTTGGCATTAAGGTAAAAAGAATATTAGAGGAAATATGTAAAATAATAAATAATAAAATTGACATAATTACTTGAATTATATAATAAAATAATATATAATAAAAAGTTACTTGTAAATAAATAAATAAATAATTTAATAAATTCATAATTATTTTATAAGATAACATAAAATAATCACATTTTTGTTTTGATTTTGGGGTGAAATATGACTTTACAGTTATTTTTCTTTTATTTATTTATTTTTGCATTAAGTTAAAAAGAATATTAGAGGAAATATTTTTAAAAATAAATAATACAAACTTTAAATAACAAATTATACTGAAATAATAAATTCACAAGTGGCAAAACCGGAAAAACCGTTGGTCCTAAAACAGTTTTCTTTTCTTTTCTTTTTTTTTAAATAAAATAAAATAAAATAAAAATCAAATTTTTAGAGTGAAATATGGTTTTACAGTTATTTATTTAATTATTTGCATTAAGGTAAAAAGAATGTTAGAGGAAATATCTTAAAAAATAAATAGCAATAAATGTAAATAAATGTAATTTAAATAAAAACTTCACAATGGCAAAACCGGAAATGGTCCTAAAAACAGGTTTAATTATTTTATACACAATAAAATAAAATTCAATTAAAATAACAATTTTTGTTTGGATTTTGGGGTGAAATATGACTTTACAGTTATTTTTATTTTATTTATTTATTTTTGCATTAAGGTAAAAATAATAGAGGAAATATTTGAAAAAATAATAAATGTACGTCATAAATTACATTTAAATTATAAATTCACAACGGCAAAACAACCAAAAACTGGTCCTAAAACAGGTTTTATTTTTTTACACACAAAATAAAATAAAATAAAATAATAAAACAAAATAATAAAATAAAATATTAGATGAAAAACTTAAACCAAACAAAAAATTAAAAGTGGTCTGGAAACTAAAATAACTTTACTAACTGAAAAAAAAAACTAAAAATAGAAAAGAAATATGCTGTAAAAATTACAAGCATAACATTTCTAAAAATATACTAAAATGAAAATTAAAACTGGAAAAGCTCATTCTGAAATAACTGCTATAAAATCATACTTTTGTATACTCTATAAACTCATAACCTCTACACACTCTTTAAACTGAGAGCAAAGTTTTATGAGTCACTGATAGTCTAAATTAGCATAAATCTGTCAAACCCGCAAACAATCTTCTACTACTGCTCCAAAGCAATCTCATCACCATCACACACACCCCCACCAAACAGCTCAGTTGCCATGACATCACCTAAAACAATAACAACACTACAATCCCAGTCCAGTGCATAATGTGGAAAAAACAGACAATCAATTACACCGCTGCGGAGCTCAAGATGACTCACGATCTGATACGCCAACTTGAATAAAAGCGAATTATAATTGATGAATGGCACGATTCACAGAGCCCACTCTGATGACATCAGCGCAGGTGAATAAAGGGGGCGGAGCCTGGACGTCCGGTGCTGACTGATCACGTAACGGCTGAGTCATTCTCCAGCGAGTGAACGCCGAGGTGGGTGTACAGATGACTCACTGACTCACAGCGTGCAGGAGACGAGTTATACATGAAAGACAGTTTAACAGAAGCACAGAGTTACAGTAAAAAGTGCCAAGTTCATTTACAGTAACAGAATCGATATGGAGTATTAAGCGCAGATAAAGAAAGGCTGTAAAATACTCATGTCTGAACTATACGATCATAAAACCAAATGAAGTGATGTTTTCCAGTAATACACAACATCTTAAATCCATCCAGGTCAGTGTGGTCAAATGACGGGTAATAATCTGCGAGCGGCTGCCCAGAGGCTGTGGATGAAACATGTCTTTATAGTGATTTCCCATCAGTCTACTAGAACTGGGAGGAGTTTTAGGCATTTCAGTTCAGTACTGCCCTTTTTTAGTTTTTTTTGGCAGATTACTGGAAGTGGATAATGTGACCCACAGTGGAACAAAACAACAGCTTCATCTTCTTAAATATATGAACTTTCAGAACAAGATGAATCACTGGCATGTGAGCCAAAACGCACTTTGAGTGATTATTCAAACCGCTGTTGTTTTGACACACGGTCAGCAGAGAAATGTGATGATGAAGTCATGTGTGTTTATGTAAAGTCACGTTAAGTAGATCCACACCTATACAACACATCTTTGGATTAATCATACCAGTGTTTAATCATAACAGAGTGGCTGGATGACAGCGGTTATATTTTTTTCCCCAGTGTTTTTGTGTGATATAATGGGGTTATGTCGTCAGCTCGCCAGTGAAAAAGATGTATGTCTTACTACTTAATAGAGATAAAGACTAATCAGGACTTACAAAAATAATCAGAAAGAGTTTGGAATAAATGCATTTTTTAATAGTTTTGAAAAAAGTCTCTTAGCTCACGAGGCAGCATATATTTGTTCAAAAATGCAGGAAAACCAAAAAGAATGTTAAAGGAAAGATTTAACAAAATAATAATAATAATAATAATAAGTTTAAAAAATGTTTTGATTTTGGGGTGAAATATGACTTTACTGTTATTTTTATTTACTTTGTATTTATGTAGTTATTTTTGCATTAAGGTAAAAAGAAAATTAGAGGAAATCATTTAGAAATAAATAATACATTCAAATAATAAATTACATTTCAATAATAAATTCACAATGGAAAAACTAAGAAATGGTCCTAAAACAGGTTTCCTTTTTTTTTTACTCACACTAAAATAATAAAATAAAATAAAATCACATTTTTAGTTTATTTTTGATTTTGGGATGAAATATGACTTCACAGTTATTTGTTATTTTATTTGTTTTGTTTGTTTATTTTTACATTAAGGTAAAAGGAATATTAGAGAAAATATTTTTAAAAAATAACAATAATACATGTAAATAAAATCACATTTTTTGTTTAGATTTTGGGGTGAAATATGACTTTATAGTTATTTTTTATTTTATTTATTTTTACATTAAAGTAAAAAGAATATTTGAAGAAATAATAAATAATAAAGGTAAATAATAAAAGTTATTGAAATAATAACTTCACAATGGCAAAACTGAAAATGATCCTAAATCAGGTTTCAATTTTTTTTTATTTACACACACACAATCAAAAATAATAATAATAATAATAATAATAATAATAATAATAATAATAAAATAAAATATAATAAAATCACATTTTTAGTTTTGATTTTGGGGTGAAATATGACTTCACAGTTATTTATTTATTTATTTATTATCTAATTATTTATTTGCTTATTTATTTATTTATTTATTTTTACATTAAGGTACAAGGAATATTGAAGAAAATATTACATAAATATTATGACTTTATAGTTATTTTTTATTTTATTCATTCATTTTTACATTAAAGTAAATGAATATTTGAAGAAATATTTAAAAAAAATAATAATATAGAAATTAAAATAATAAATTACATTTAAATAATAAATTCACATGTGCAAAACCGGAAATGGTCCTAAAACCGGATTTAATTATTTTTTAACACACACAAACACACACAAAATAAAATAATAAAATAAAATAAATAAAATGTTTTATTTGATTTTGGGGTGAAATATTACTTTACAGTTATTTATGGCATTGAACATAAAAGGAATATTAGAAGAAATAGTAAAAAGTATATATGTAAAATAAAATATACATTTAAATAATAAATTCACAATGGCAAAAAAGGTCCTAAAACAGTTTTCTTTTTTTATTTCTTTTTTGTTTTTACACACATACATATAAAATAAAATAAAATAAAATAAAATATTTCACTTTTTTGTTTAGATTTTTTAGGTGAAATATGACTGACATGGCCCTGCGATTCACCCCAAGTTCTTCAGATCACATATTTTGATTTAAACAACACACACGAATTTCTGTGGTTAACGTTTCTGTTTTTCATCTGTATGCATGCACATGATAGTCTAAAAACATTTCTTACAGCTATTGAAAGGGAGGTTCCCTTTCTTAGGTTTGGACTGGGATGGGCCCTATTGGTAATAAAGCTATTAACGTGCCGAACATTCTGCATATCTAAATCGAAAATCTACAAACAAGTCATCAGCGTTGTTCACTCTCACACACACAGAGCTATCCATCTCATCAGCGCTCTTTGTTTTCCATTTCAACTGAGTCACGACTGAAATTCATCCCCTACTGTTCAAACCTCTCTAGATTTTCCCAGAATTAAATGGAAAATCTTATAAGCCGGACGCCTTTTTCTCTCTGGGATGTGCATTTGAACGTGATTAGCAGCCTTGTGCTGCTGGTTCTCTCTGTTCTGTCTCCCTGCGTGTGATTTCATTCTGCTTTGGCAGGTGGTAGGTGTAGAGTGTGTCACGATCCTGCAGCGAGTGGTAATCGCTCTCTATATACAGCACCGATGATACAGACGGTGAGACGCTGTTCATTCACAACTCCGCTGCCAGATCTGAGTCATGACAGAGCGAGAGAGAGAGAACAGTGTCCCACTAAGCAGTGGGAGAGATGCACTGACCTCATTCTGAGTCATGGAGGCCGTACCCTGACCCAGCCTCCGTCAGCGAGTGCGTGCGCGGATCATTGATAACCTACATACGGATAATACTTATACAATCTGATTTTGCAGGTCACATCATTTCAGTTTAGCATCACAGCAGAAGCCGCAGGGATTTTGTCTTAACACTTTTAAAAAGCTGGTTATTTGCTTAAATCATTTAATGTGCTGAAAATTGGAGGCTGAAATGAATCTCTCTGACATTAAAGACCTCGTGCAATCAAAATGGGCATTCGTAGTGGCTTTTACTCTGTTTGTGTGCTTTGATGTCAAGCAACAGTATTTGCTAGTATGCTGTTAACTGAATATTGACAAAACTTCATTTTTAAAGGAGTAGTTCAGTTCTAGAACAAACATTTACAGAGATGTACTCACCCCATTGTCATCCAAGATGTTCATGTCTTTCTTTCTTCAGTCGTAAAGAAATTATGTTTCTTGAGGAAAACATTTCAGGATTTCATAGGGGACTTCTATGGTACACACGAGTTTGCCCAAAATGCAGTTTAAATGCAGCTTTAAAGGGCTCTAAATTAGTGATGGGTCATTCTTGAACGATTCGTTCATTTTGAAGGAATCTTTAATGTGATTCGGAAAGAACGAGTCATCTCGGGGGAGTGATTCGTTCAGTTGCGTATGCGCAACATCCTATTAGGTTCTGTACTGGAATTAGTTCACCTGTTTCGAGCCTTTGGGTTTTTCTGAGTCCATCTGTTCATCTTATGGGGCTGTCCCGTGATGAACGAACGACTCAAACCCGAAAACTTGTCAGATAAGAGGCGAGGTGAGCTAATCATAGACTAAAGACCCAGGTAAACTATGAATTCATCTTTTCTGTTTCTTATAGCATTATTTTGTCTTGTAGTGTGATCAGCGTTTGTGTAAGCAGTAGATGTGTTAGAGAAGTAACACGTAACATTTTAATTATATTTTGCTAAAATGAACGAAATGACTCGAAAAAAGATAGATACTCTAAATGATTCCAGCTGAGGAAAAAGGGTCTTATCTAGCGAAACGATCTGTCATTTTCTAAAAAAAAAAATTGACAGTTTATATACTTTTAAACCTCAAACACTCATCTTGTCTAGCTCTGCGTGAACTCTGTGTATTCCGGGTCAATACAGTTAGGGTATGTAGAAAAACTCCCATCTCATTTTCTCCAACTTCAAAATCGCCCTACGTCACTGCTTTACCTTTTTTTGTAAAGGGCGTTTGATCTTCTTTGTAAACACTAGGTCGGTACCTCTGCACCGATGTAAGACGATTTTGAAGTTGGAGGAGAAAACAAAAAAATTTGAGGTTTAAAAGTATATAAATTGTCATTTTTTTAGAAAATGACAGATTGTTTCGCTAGATAAGACCCTTCTTTCTCGGCTGGGATCATTTAGAGCCCTTTGAAGCTGCATTTAAAATGAATTTTGGAAGTTCAAACTCGCAGGCCTCATAAAAGTCCACTATTTGGAGAACATTCCTGAAATGTTTTCCTCAAAAAAACATAATTTCTTTACGACTGAAGAAAGAAAGGCATGAACATATTGGATGACAACGGGGTGAGTACTACTCCTAATATATAGTTCTCAAAAGTTTTGGAGTCAATGAGGTTTTTTGTAAAGAAAATAATACTCTTATTCAGCAAGGATGCATTAAAATGATCAAAAGCAAGTCACAACATTAATAGTCAAGTGTTACAAAAGATTTCTATTTTAAATAACTGCTGTTCTTTCGATTCAGCTAAGAATCCTGAAGAAATAGTTTCCATAAATACTATGAAGCACAAATGTCAGCATATTAGAATCAAATCAGCATATTATAATGATTGCTGAAGGATCATGTGACACTGAAGACTGAAGTAATGATGCTGAAAATTCAGCTTTGCCATCACAGGAATAAATTACATTTTAAAATATATTCAAATAGAAAATAGCTATTTTACATTATAATAATATCCTTCAATATTATGGTTTTTACGATTTATGATTTTTGTATTTTTTGCAAAAATACTTGAGTACCAAATCAGCATATTGCAATGATACATAGATAAGAATTTCATATTCAGGTCACATTTCACCATAAATATTCAAATACTGAACTATGAAACTACATTTTGCATCATGATAATGCTAGCTATTTTTGTACCACTGATATTTTCCATTCTACCAAGAAATTTGCATTGTGACAGTTTCAAGACAATTGCTTATGGTTTACATACAGTTGTCCTGAACAAATTGCTTTTGAGGATTTTTAAACAAATATTTTTCGTATACAGTATACATTAAAAGGCAAATATAACCATGATGTATAAATTGTTAACTTTACAGTTTGTTAGTTAGTTTGTTCGTTTTTGTTGTTGTGCATTATGGTAAAAGAATATTTCAGGTAATATTTTTCAAAAAATATTTCATTAGTTTTTGAGCACCCAATCAGCATATGAGAATTATTTACGAAGATCATGTGACACTGAAGACTGAATTAATGGCTGCTGAAAGTTCAGCTTTGCCATCCCAGGAATAAATCACATTTTAAAATATATTAAAAAATAGACAACAACTATTTTACATTATAATAATATTCCTCAATATTTTGGTTTTTACAGTTTACGATTTTTACAATTTATGATTTTCGTATTTTGATCAAATTAAAGCAGCTTTGGTGAGCATAATGGAAAAATAAATAAAAAATCTTTAAGAGATTTTAAAATTGAAACCATTACTTAAAAATCCAACCAACCCCGAATTTTTGAACAGTAGTTCATGCAAAAAATATTGGAATAACATATATCAAATATTACGTTTGCAGTGATCTAACACTTAAACTTTAAGTTCATCTATAATATAATGATTTACTATTTAATAATTTAGTAATAACACTGTTAAATGTATTATTTGCTTTGCAATTTGATACTGTACACTGTAAATTTTGCAATGCCTAAATTCACATTTTTTTATTATTATTATTAACGTATTTTATTTTTATTTAATTTAGACAAAATAACAATTTTACTATCACTTATCATCCATAACCAGTGTTGCCAAGTCTGCGATTTTCCTGCGGAATTGGTCTACTTCAACACTATTGCCGCGGGTTGTTTTTCATGTCCACGGGTTGAAGCAACCCCAGTAAGGTGATATTTATCCCCTGGAATGTGACTTTTACCAGGGGAACCCTGGTAAACAGTATATAAGTATTGACAACTCATCATCAACTACACAGATTTTTGTCCAATCAATTGACTTTTCGCAAAAACACGCCCCCTTGTTACTGTCGCTACGTCCGACAAGCCATTCTGCTCTCAAGACACATCATGTTCTCACGCAGTAAAAAAAAAAAAAAAAAAAAAAAAAAAAAAAAAAACCGCAGAGCAAAGAGAAACTGGACAACGTGCCAATAGACAAAAGACAAACAGACAAAGTCTCAGCTTTCAAATGTTGTCATTTTTAAGAAATTCAAACAATAAATACCATTTTGTGGCTCTTTAATGTTGTAACAGATCACTGTAACGCCTCAATTCACGTGAACCAGTAATTTCTTCTTTACTAGTTATAGCCTGAAAATAAACATGAGTGAACATCAGAAGGTATCTCGTTTCAACCACAGAAAAGATGTCAACACACAACATGTTTCAAGTTTAAGTCCACCAATGTTAATTTACTTGTTTGCATTATGATTGGTCAGATCACCTGTCAATCAAACTCCCTGTGAAGGGTCAGTTGATCTCCAAGTAAGAATGCATGAGAAAATCTCTTAGATATGTCCTGTCCAAATACGTCAACACACAAAATAAATCCAAATTTATTTTACAGGGCCTTTAACAACAGCTATGATTAAAAAATGTGTTTTTTCTCTCAATACAGGTTTACAAACGCACAATAAGCTATTTTATCCCCACCCGCAGTGATAAATCGAGTTTGAGCCAACGGCAGGCTAACAGACCCACGGCGTGCCACTCAAGTACTCTGTGTTCACAACACCAGTATCAGTTTGGCTGTCTGCCCCATGACTTCTCCGAGTTCAGGTCGCCTAGCAACCGCTCCCCTGCTATTTGAATTTTCATGCATCACTATGTCTGCAGTGATGTCACAGTTGCCCTGGCAACCATATGCCCGACTTATTGTGACACTTGCACTGTAAACTATCAGTCTACGGGCTAATGACATTTAGGAACAAAGCATTTGTGATGCTTTCTGAAAACCTAGTGCGATAATGAAGCTCTAATTTTTGCGTTCATCTAATTAGCTTTTTTTCTTCAGGGTATTAAATTGCAAAACAGATACAATAATAAGTAATGAACTCTTAAACAGCACAGCTTCTCTGTTCTCATCGCTTTTTCCTTTGTCTGTTTCTCTCCAAATAAACCCCACAAAATGGCTCCAACATAATTCCTCATATACGCACGCTGCCAAAAGTGAGGCATTGTTATAATCACGCAAATGACCAGTGCTGCCCAGTCAGTCAGAAAGCCACGGGATTGAGCTAAATATAGAGCAGGTCAAAGAGAATGAAACCCACAGGCCTTTTTTAGCTCTAAAGACACTAAGCCTCTGCGCTTGAGTTCCTCTTTTTATTTTCCTGCCTTGATTTAAAAAGGATGTTTCTGCGTTTCGTTGACCTACGTCTTTCTTAATCATAGCCATTTCCTTAATCCCTATAAAAACACATATAGCTCTCTGCCACAATACTGGCAGAGCTAAACGTCAGACATTAATAGCACCCGCTAATAAGGTCAAAACCGGGGTACAAGACACGGGGATTTTCTGTTATGCATTTTCCGACAAGATCGGGACCTTTGAACTCTCAATCTCGATTGATTTAGTGGCCTTTCGCTCTGAGAGAGAGTACAGGGTGCATCCTGTATCTTTCCAGCTCGAGCTAAAATGATCACTGACCTGAATGTACAAGAAGTGAACATCTCGTTTTATCTCGTTTTTGTACGAACCCGAGCCGATGCTTTTGTTCACCTCCCTCTAGAGAGTAAATATTGATGACTGGGTCAGTCAGGAGTCGCCGGGCCAGCGGTAGGAAAAAAAAAAAAAAGCGATAATCTGTCTAGATCACTGCCTTGCCAGAGATAATCTGTCTAGTTCAGAGTGTACAGTACAATGAGGCAGCGCTACAACAGAGTAAAGCCGAGCATGGATATACAGACACAGGAAGCTGGTGTCCTCTGCCAGTCTGCCAGCTCCCACAAGACAGTAATGCCCTTTGGGTGCATTACAGTCCCTGAGTACACGAGGAAAGTGTCTGGGGAAAAGAGAAAAAAATGACAAAGTGAACATGAAATTAGATAGAAAGACATTTATATGAAAGTGTACTTCAAAATTCACTTCTTCGCAGAGATACACATTTACAATGTACAGTAGCTCAGGTACAATGTACCTCGTTCTCAATCAGGGGGAATAATAAAATTTCCACAGGGCCTCAAGATGACTTTTAATTCATACATTTCATTTAAATAACATTATTTTAATATTAAAATAATTATAATTTAATTTAAAGTACAAAAAAAAAAAACCTTAAATTTATTATATAATATTAGAACATGATAAACTATTAAATAATGAAATAAAAATAATTATTCCTCCAAATGTCTGATGTTTTTAATTGAAGAACATTTTTGAAACTTCTAAAATGATAAAATAAGTAAATTCTGGTAATTCATTGAATATCAATACTATGGAAGCCCACCACTGAATAAAAAATGAAAAAGGTAATTGCAACTTTTTATCTCATAATTCTAACTTTACTCGCAATTTGGACTTTTTTCCTCAGAATTGTGAGACATAAACACATTTCTGAGAAATTAAGTCAGAATTGCATGATATAAACTCTAAATTGAAAGTTATAAAGTCAGAATTGTGAGATACAAACTTGCAGTTCTGACTGTTCTCTGGATCGCGTGATATAAACTTGCAATTGCGAGAAATAAAGTCAGAACTGCAAGACTTTTTTTGTAATGCTATTGTGAGAAAAAAAAGTCAGAATTGTGAGGGAAAAAAGTCAGACTTGCAAGAAAAAAGTCAGTATTGTGAGATATAAACTCACAATTGCGGGAAAAAAGTCAGAATGGTGAGACATAAACTTACATTTGTGAGAAAAAAGTAAACAAAAACTGATAATTGATTGTAATTCTGACTTTCTCTCAATTGTGTGTTTATATCATGCAATTCTGAGAAAAAAAGTCAGAATTCCGAGGAAAAAAAATGTAAGAAATGCGGGAAAAACGTCAGAATTGCGGGAAAAATTCAGAATCGCGAGATACAAACTAGCATTTGTGAGAAAAAAACTAGATAAAAACTAATAGTTGATTGTAATTCTGACTTTCTTGCAATTGTAAGTTTATATCACGCAACTCTGAGAAAAAAATTTAAAATTTAAATCAAGAAAAAAATACTGATGACTCATCCTCCACTAGACAGATTTTTGTCTAATCAAATGCTCTCTTTCAGATTGCCCTGCCTACTAATTTCACCCAAGACAGATTTTTTATTGTGCGCTTTGCACTTTAAAAGCCACTATCCGAAATTACTGATACTGGACATGTCAATAAGCTCTTCGCTGACTGGCTTGTGCGACAACGCTTCATGCTAATTTCCGGCTTGAGCTGAACATTTTCGATTTGCATGGAAGAAGCCTTTGAGGCGAATCATCCATGTCACCTGGCACGAATTTTTGTCTATTCACGTCTCTGCATTGACTTTTCATGTAATCTACTTACGCAAATAATTAAATTCCTAACTGGTCTCACGATGAAAACTTTCCTCTGGGAACTTTTTCACAATTAAATTAGTAACCATTTTTGTACACAGTTATGATTACAGCTCCATACGTTTCGCTTTCCAGACATAACTAGCTCGCTCGGTAGCTCAGCCAGCACGGAACTGGACTTAGGATGTGGAATCCTTGGGTACGAATCCTGTGAAAAAACATTACTCCCGACGAAAAAGCTAAAAGATGAGAGATCGAAAAACAAGCCAAAATTGCATGTTTGCGATTGTGTTTTTACGTCACATTCACTTTTGTTTATTCTATCGGGTTATTTTAAAATGTCACAGAGCATTAGAGTTATAGAGACACTCAATGGATATTTTACGTCAGAACTGCAGTGACACATACAAAACCAATGTCACATAAAACGTACCATATTTACGTTCATCTGTTCTGGAGGATAAAAAGCACCACCCAGTGGAGATTTCACTTCGAATGTCAGGAAACGTACATGTCGGTACGTATTCTGATTTTCCCGAGGCACATTTTTGTCATTAAACCAGGTTGTTAAATTTGCTTTTGGATGCTTTTGGTGTTTATTATTGCAGAGAAACAAGCCTAGAGCTCCCACTAATCGAGTGTTATGTGAGACTATGTTAATTTGCTAAGTGAATGAATTATTTTTGTGATGTGAACAGAGCAATTTCCATGTCCAAATCTGCAATATTCATATAACATTAGGCATAAAGTTCATGATAAAGTGTGCATCCAATGGACACTTTACTATCCCATGAAGCCACGGGAGAGGATTTGAATGACAGTGAAGTGACACAACTAACGCTGGTAGGTTGAACATACTTTTTTAATGGTCACTAAGTAATTACTAATTCAAAAGAAGTACCTATTCAGAGCGTATGGCATTTCAGCCTAACTGTGATCTATCTAAAGCCTATAGGCTTTTTAAAAAAAAGCTCTTTGATATGTTCCACCCCAAACTTCCTGTTTTAACAATAAATACATCAATACAGCAAAGACAAGTTTCAGGATTTATACCGTTTTCCAGTGTCAAGAAGAACACAATGAAATGAGACATCCCAGATAGAGTCCCGTCTGTCTTGCAATCTTACAAGTGCTAGTTTATCGCCGTTCGAGAGCATGTGATTGAACGCTTGTGTGGAATCTAGAGCTCTGCGTAATGTGACAGGTGATTTGTATGGGGTCTGGAGATTGCTGACAGGAGAACAAACTCATTCATTGTCTTCTGGTGTGCTGCCGTTTGACACTGTGGCACGCTGCCAAGCCCAGGCACTGCCAATGACATACAACAACAACTCAAACGTGCAAAACACATGATTACATACACGTCCCACAGATTATATCACAACAAACTATAAAGTGCAACATGTGCTGTTTCATAACGACATGCTCTCAAATAGGCCACTGGAGATATGCAGCAATGATAACTACATAAACAACACTGTACTCACGCAAATAGATCAACATAAAGGACCTGACAACATACAAAATGTTTTATTAAAAATATATATGGATACTTTTCTTACACAAGCGCATCGATTCACTCATGAGTGTGGAGTACTTTTTATGATGAATGGATGCACTTTATTGGACTTCAAATTCTCAATACCCATTCACTGCCACTATAATGTTTGGAAGAGCCAGGACTTTTTTTTAATATAACTCTGATTAAATTTAGTCTGAAAGAAGAAAGTCATATACACCTAAAATGGCTTGAGGGTGAGTAAATCATGGAGTAATTTTCATTTTTGGGTGAACTGCTCCTTTAAGCTAGGTCTGCTATAGTTTTGTTTTTGATACGTTAACAACACTGAAGGGAAGTTCCAGCAGATAAGACCTGGGAAATCCAAGCTTACTCCTCTCACTGCCATTTGCAGTTATGTCACGACAGACCTCACCCTGAAAAAACAAAGCACACAAGCATTAAGCCTGTTTAAATGTCACTTTGGATGACATAAAATAAAAATTTTACTCTGTGGGAGATAACAATTGACAGGTACTTGGTATAGCAATCAATTCGTCATAACACTTTCAACATCAGGAAAGTGATTTCATTTAAGAAGTTCGAAAACACCAGAAATGGGATTTCCATTTTCAGCGCTTGCAGAATAATAGAGGCAGGAGGCATAACAGGGCTATCCCCACAGTGCACTCGCAGCAAACCTGAGCAGACACGCTCAGGGGAACAGTTAGAAAATTTCGGGCCCGGAAGCTCAAAATAGAAAAGTGCAAATCACACCTGGATTTCCCAAACCTGCAGAAACTTCACTCAGCTAAAACTACCCACAGCACATTTAGCACAAGTTTGCAGACTTGTGCTAAATGTGATTAGCATAGGCTTATTACTACATAAACAGTGTTGTTATTAATGACTAAAACTGTTAAAATAATTTTCGGTATTTGAAATAAAGCAGAAATAAAATATAAATATAAAGGTGAAAAACTTAAATTAACATCAAACTACAGTAAACTAAGCTGAGTAATGACACTATTGTCTTTTTAAAACTGCTTAAAGCTTAAATTTGACTTGTTTCATAACTGACAATTTTTTTTGACAACTACTAAAATTATAAAAATAAAGACACATTTTGGGTCCTTGTTACAGTGTAATTATACACTTGAGTACTGAGTAATATTAACTAACTACACGTACTTACTAGTGCGGTCAAATCGATTAATCGCAATTAATCGCATCAAAAGGTGGAAGAAGGGTCTTATCTAGAGAAACAATCGGTTATTTTAAAAAAATAAAAAAGAAATACAATTTAAATACTTTTAATCCCAAACGCTTGTCTTGTCTTGCTCTGCCTGAACTCTGTGTATTCTAAATTAAAATGTATTCAAATGTATATATAATTATTACATTATTATTTTTATGAAAAGAACCGATCAGTTCGCTAGATAAGACTCTTCTTCCTCAGCTGGGATCGTTTATAACCACATTTGCAATTGTTTGAAGCTGAATTTAAACTGCATTTTGAAAGTTCAAACTCCACCATAGAAGTCCACTATATGGAGAAAAATGCATAAATGTTTTCTTTAAAAAACATAATTTCTTTACGACTAAAGAAGGAAAGACATGAACATGCTGGTATGCTGGTTAGGTATGTTTTGATGCTGGTTTATGCTGGTCCTTTGCTGGTTTATGCTGGTCCTTGACCAACAACATGACCAGCATAAACCAGCAAAGGACCAGCAAAAACCAGCAAAGGACCAGCATAAACCAGCATCAAAACATACCTAACCAGCATCCCAGCATCAAAACATACCTACCATCATATGCTGTTTTTTTTCACCAGGGATGTCCAAATCTGCAATATTCATATAATATTAGGCATAAAGTTCATGGATAAAGTGTGCATCCAGTGGACGCTTATTACAAACTCGGGGCACCATTGAAGTCCACTATATGGAGAAAAATGCAGAAATGTTTCCTTTAAAAAACATAATTTCTTTACGACTGAAGAAGGAAAGACATGAACATCTTGGATTACAAGGGGGTGAGTACATTATCTGCAAATCTTTGTTCTGTAAGTGGACTTCTCCTTTAAGACATACTGCTGCTGCACAAATAGCATATCTAATAACCCATAGCAGATCTATACAGGTGGAGCTGGGGAGGTGGAGGGTTTCAGACAAACTCTGAAAGTGCGCTGCGAACTGCTCTAGTGAATGCTAACCAGCCATTTAAAAGTAAAGCTGCACATGCAACATGAACCAATCAGGTTGTGCCAAGTAGTTTACCGCTGTGAATATCATCAGCTCTCGTTATGGATCCATCACAATGCACCATCCAGAGTTTCATGAGTTTGGCATTAAGTACTTGTAATGTGTAACAAGGACACAGCAAAATAAAGTGTTAATAATTTAAAGCTAAACAGAAATATACTCAAGTGTTACTGAATGTGGAATTTTCTGAATGGTGGCCAACTCCACAGACTCCTCTACAAATTCCCTCCATAATCAGGTTATGAAAGGCCAGTTTAGGGTCAGGCGAAGTCAAAGGCGGTGTAGTGGTTCTGGTAGGCTGAACCTTTAGATCAGCTGACAAAAAGCGAGATGGCAGAGACCGTTTCTTGATTCTATTGAAGAGAGAGAGAAAACCGCAAGCTCTCACATGTGACACCATGTGAGTCTGGCTCCAGCAGAGAGAGCGAGGGAGCGTGAGACAGCCGGGCTGAGACAGTGAAAGAGAGAGATCTGCTTTATGTAAGTGTCTGCTGTGAGAGGCTGGATGTTTGGAGGACTCACATGCTGATGTTGTGGTCTCTACTAACCAGGCTAAGTGTGGGATGGCCATCTCTCCTGCCCGTCCCCTCCTCTTCCTGCCTCTGCTCCCCGCTTCACCCCTGGCACTCTGAAATGCAGCTGGGACAGGGTGTGCGTGTGTGGGCGAGCATATTTGTGTGTGTATATCACTGTTGGGAAAGGTACAAAACTGTGCCCATTCAAAAAAAGTCATTAGTTGTGCTCTAAGTTATACATTTAAGTGATTTAAAGGGATAGTTCACCCAAAAATGTAAATTTTGTAAAATGAAAAAACCGTAAGACCTTGGCTTATCTTCAGAACACAAATTAAGATATTTTTGATGAAATCCAAGAGCTGACCCTGCATAGACAACAATGCAACTGACACGTTCAAGGCTCAGAAAGGTAATAAGGACATTGTTAAAATAGTCCATGTGACAACAGTGGTTCAACCAAAAAAGCAGCTTTTTACTGGAAAAGCTACTGACTTGTAAACAATTGTGCTACTGTCACTGTCTACTGAAACTAAATTATGTTAGCAATGGCGCTACTCTACTTATTTACTCACTATTTACTTGTGTGCATGGGTGAGTAGCGGAAAGATCTAAGACTCCAACTTTGCATTAAACATGCTCAAAGAATAGGCTTGTGTCCAGTTGGCCTCCACCCTCCTTACTCACACATACATACACACACTCCAACACACACACACGATTTCTGATCCCCAGCCTTCCCCCTCGCCAGCGCAGGCAGCTGGCAAAACACAAAGGGAAGAAGTGTGCAACTGGTGCGATAAAGCCGGGAACATCTTGTCATGTCGTCGTCAGCAGAACACATTCTCCAAACAATAAATCCTCACGCGCCGAGCTCTGCCCCTCCACCCTCGCTGAAAGATCACCACTGGAGACCCTCCCGACTCTTTCACATTCACGAGACGCTCCAACACTGCCTTTTAGAGTCACAAAGAGACAAAAAAAGTCCCATTCACTACTCGCTACCCCCCTCTGCATCTTTCTCGGTATCTAACACAAGGGCCAAAGCGAGGGAGTGAACTGTACCCCCCAAATCATTTTGTTGTGATTTTTTAAAAAACAACACTGAAAGGGATCTTTAAAGGCAATTTTAGAAAAGTAAAAAAAAGTAGCATAAAAAGTCACACAACAGCTAAAACTGAAGTCACCATTAAAATCTAAATTGACAATTCTTATTGTTCCACCCTATATTTTTTCTCGTTCAAGAACCTATTTCACTTATATACACGTCAAAATATGGAAGAAAACATCATTGCAACTTTCACGTCATGCCTATTAATGTGATAATTAGGTGGAAATCTTACTCTCTGCCAGCTTTCACATCACTCACAAAGCTTGTCAAATCTTTTGCAATGCATCTTCATCAAGCATATTTGAATATATTTGAATATGCATATGAGTGTTGAGAGCTGCAAAAAACAGGGCAAGATTATCAGTGAATTACAGTTTTTCTTTAGTGCACAAAAGGTGGCTTATGACTTTGAATATTTGGAAGTCTTACAGACCAGCTTTATAAAACTTTTTATGCTTTTTTTTGAGTTTTGGCAGTAAAAAAAAAAAAAATAAAAAAAAATAATAATAATAATAATTTCAGTAACACTTTACCTAAAGCCTTTATACATATAAGAAATGACAAATGTAGTTTCAATACATAATAATATAATATAATATAATTAATAGATTGTTTTAATAATATATAATAATATGATACATTATAATGCATTATTGTGAATACCTTTATAATGCATTATACATAATAATAATAATGTTTATATATATATATATATGTTTATATATATATATATGTTTATATATATATATATATATATATATATATATATGTTTATATATATATATATATATATATATTTTTATATATATATATATATATATATATATTTTTTTTTACATTTATTTGTATTAATATTGGATCTTTAATTATTTACACATTGTTTAACATGTATATTACTGTTGCAGTTAATGCTAACTTAAAGTTATTCTTTAAAAACATATTTTAATATTGTCAGATATATAAAAAATGTATAAATAATTTCTAATTATTGATAAATAAAATGTAGAAATAATTTTCGATTATTGTTGCCAATATTAAAAAAAAGTAAAAAATAATTTCCAATATCGCCACTGATATATTTTAAAAAATATAAATTTAAAAAATATATAAATAATTACCAATACTGTTGCAGATAAATAAAAAATCTAAAAAAAAAAATAAAATAAAACCCAGTATTGACAAATTGTGTATATACATTTTTTTATTTTATCAGTAAAAATCGGTCATTGTTTACACATTTTATTTTGTAAATGTATATTTTTATAATTTATATGTATTATATATAATTTATATGTATATGTATTTATTTGTAAATTTATCTATATTAATATTGGATGTTTAATTGTGTGTGCCCAGTTACACTATTTTGTCCTTTAGATTATTTTTGCGTTAACGATCACTTAAGGTAAACCTTTAAAAATACTTTAATAACACTAAAAAAATAAAGACTTTTAAAGTTTAACTTAATTTAATTAATAGTAAAGTAAAAACTATCAATTAAATTGCGTAAATTAAAAATAAAGCTTAATTTTTTTGGAGTGCACTGTTGAAAGAAAAAATTTTTTTAAATCTCATTGAATAGCATTTTTTTCATACTGTATACTGTAATGTTGTGACACCTGAACTTGTGTTGCACACTTGATTAATTGATTTTAATTTCTAGTGTTTTATTTCTATTTATTTATTCAAAAAAGTTGTTTTAGTAATTGTGTGTTTTTGTTTTATTTTTGGTAGGGTATTTATTATGATAGGATAGTGTACAGCAGACATGAAGCAAAGTGGGAGAGAGAGAGAGGGGGAGGGGGGGGGTGGTACCAGGAAAGGTCTTCGAGCCGGGATTCGAACTCGGGACGCCTCAAGCGCAACAGTGCTATATGTCGGCAGAGATGCCCACTAGGCTATCGGCGCCGACAATTTTCAGCTTATTAGTAACCAGCCAGAACTGTAATATTCTTCCATCCCTACATTTAACGCATAATTAATAAAAGTTACAGGTCTGTATGTATGCTAGATCAGGTTCCCCGGTCAATCAGAGCCAGTGAGACGTTAGGACAGAGCGAGTGCTGTCTGCTAGAGGGTAGCAGCGTGTTCCGTAGCGTCGGGCGCTCAGAGACCTGTTCTGCGAATCCTCTGAGGACATCGGTGCAAAGTCTGCCGCTGTCTGACTGTTCCCATGGCAACGGCCAGGTGAGCAGACAGGCTGGAGAACACGGTGGGAACATGTGACTCTCCCCACATGCTCAGACACACAAACAGATCTGTCAGTTAAACGCTGCGCTGCCTCACAAAACAAAAGCACACCTAGATAACAGTGAGAATGGGTTACTACTGATGCATGCATGTGCAAATGTCTTGTAATTTAAAATCTGCACACACAGCATTTCTGTGACTGCTAACTAACATTCACAAAGACAAGGCAGCGTTTTCGGCATTAGCTCGGATGGAAAGACAGTGAGAGAGAGAGAGAGAGAGAGAGAGAGAGAGGGAAAGAGGAGAGGCGGGGCCATCTGCCTGGGGACTGGAACTCAGAGGTGTCATGAAGTCTGAACATCATGTAATGAACAGAACTCTGACGGCAAAGAGAGAGAGTGGGAGAGAGAAAGAGAGAGGACAAGAGGATAATTAGCTACTGTGAAAAAATAGTCCTTGGCTACTGTGATGAGTTCTTTCTCACCCAGTGCCTCATATAACAAAGGAGCCAAAGAATAGATATTACTCAGTCTTATATTAAGCCAAAGTTATTACCGTTAACTCTGATGTTATGTTTAATAAACTATAAGGAAGGCAAAAAAACAGCAATGAAAAAAATGTTTACGTTAACAGAAATAAAACTAAAAAACTGTTTTAAATAAAACTAAATAACAACCTCAAATAAAACATTTTATGTAATTTTATTTACGAGTAGTAGCTCAATATTCCAAAGTTTGGAATATTCTTGATAATAATTAAATATATCAGATTGTTTTATTCAAAAAATAAGCATGAATGATTCTCTATGTATTTTATTAATTTAAGTTATTTATTTAATTTAAGTTAATTTAATTTAATTGTGCTTTTATTAATTTTATTGTGACTTTTTGCTGGATTTGTACTTTTTATTTCACACACACACACACACACACACACACATACATATGAAGACAATGTAAGCACAAATGATTCTCTATTATTGTGATTTTTTTGCTTAATTTTTGGCATTTACACTACCAGTCAAAATTTTTTGAAAAGCAAGATTTTGAATGTTTTTAAAGAAGTCTCTTCTGCTTACCAAGCCTGCTTTTATTTATAAATATAAAATTGAAATAACTGTTTTCTATTTGAATATATTTATTCCTTTGATTTCAAATCTGATTTTTTTAGCATCATTTCTCCAGTCACATGATCCTACAGAAATCATTCTAATATTCTGATTTGCTGCTCAAAAAACATTATAAATGTTGAAAACAGCTGAGTAGAATTTTTTTTTAATAAACAGAAAGTCAGAAGAACAACATTTATTTGAAATAGAACTCTTTTGTAACATTATAAATGTCTTTCTCATCACTTTTGATCAATTTTAAGCATCCTTGCTAAATAAAAGAATTAACCTTTACAATTTCTTTCTCCCTCCAAAAATAAAAAATATATACTGACTCTAAGCTTTTGAATGATACAATGCAGAATGTCAGCTTTTTATTTCAGATAAATGCTTTCAATCTTTTTATTCATCATAGTCCATAAAAAAATTTACTCAACAGTTTTAAATATTGATATTAATATTAAAAATGTTATTCTTATAAGTTTCCAAGCATATCAGAATGACCGCTGAAAGATCATGTGATGCTGAATACTGTAGTAATGATGCTAAAAATTAAGCTTTGATCACAGAAATAAATTACATTTTAAAATATATTCAAATAGAAAGCAGTTATTTTAAATAGTAAAATATTTCACATATATTACTGCTTTTGCTGTACTTTGGATCAAATAAATGCAGGATTGGTGAGCAGAAGAGACTTCTTTATAAAGACATTAAAAATCTTACTGTTCAAAAACTTTTGACTGGAAATGTATACTAGTTTCTTGCTACAAAATCTGCACCCAGTTCATGTGTTCATAAGTCGGAAAATTAAAATGAGTATAGTGAATTTTTTTCAGAATAACCTAAAACATAAATTATATGTAAGAAATAATAAATATAATAAACCAAACGAACTGAAGTTAAAAAGTAAAAAGCAAAAAAGATTAAATATAACTATTTATGCTAAACTGAAACTGAAATTGACAACCAAAATACAAAAAGAAAGGCAATTTTTACACCTATAATAACCACCTCACAGTTTAAGCATGTCAAATGACACGTCACTGCTCAAATAAATGAAAATGTGCAATTCTGCTTGCAAGTTTTCATAAGACTTAAAAGCGAGACAAACGCTATGTGATGGAGTTCAAAATCATCCATCACCGTTCGAGCTCGTCAGCAAGTGTCAGATTTTCGTAAGCTAGTGGCTCACGCGTGGCTATTTAATTCATAATGAATGACGTGCTGAATGTGTATCTCCGCTCCGCATTACTTATTGATAGGATTCTCTTAGCGTCTGCTACCATAACTGGTATGAGAGGCCTCTAGTGCACCAGCTAAGGGGAAATGCACTTGCAGTAGCTCCGGGGTCAGGGAACAGCGCAGCGCTCGCACTCGGCTTAGGTTTCAAAGATACATGTGGCTCAGGAAATCCCATCGGATCTTCTGTACAGCCACTTGAGAGCCCCTGCAGCTCAGCAGGGTGACTGTGGCTATTTCAAAGCCTAGGGGCCCTTATTGGCCTACGATGTAGAGACGAATTTCACCCAAGGCCACTGGAAGAACGGGGCGGTCCAATTTTAGAGCTGTAGGCTGTGGTATATAAGGACATGTTTGCAAATACAGTCACCAGGGTACATTGGAGGGGTATTTTTAGAAGATCTTTAATAGGCATCCTGAATTAGCATGGGGCAAAATATAACTCATAATATGATTCACTCCAGATATGAGCATGAGCCCTAGTTTGTTATGACATCATCCAGTGGTCGAAGAAAGACCCTGCCTTATAGAGAACAGGGCATGAATTTGATGCACCTGTGAGGTTGACCCAAACATGAACTCTGGGTTGGTAAGAAAATAATGGGATTCACAAGTTGTTCTGGGTGATAAAAGTTAATAGAGAGCTTTCAAGCTTCATAAATGCATTTAAATTAGTCTAACAACTCATGCTTTATTTCATGTCTTTTCAATAGATTCAATAGATTTGTGTACGGAATAGACTGATTCACTGATTGAATCAGCAATGAGTTGTTAACTGCTGCAACATAATCACTGAACAAATCTGAACTTGAGTCAGTGAGACTAAATTATTGAGTCTGTAAGTTAAACCCAAATCAGTTAGATCTGAATTAGAGTCAGTGTTAACCGAATCACTAAGTGAGCTGAATTAGGGAATTAGTGAGTGAATTCAAGCCAAAGAGACCAAATCACTGAGTCAGTGAGTTAAGTCCAAATCAACTGCACTGAATCAATGAGTTACAGTCAATGAGATCGAATAACTAAGTCAGTGTGACTGAATAACAAGTCAATGATTTGAATTAGAGTCAGTGTAATAAGTCAATGAGAATCAGATCCTGAATCAGAGCCAATGAGACTAAATCACTGAATCAGTGAGTTGAAACCAAAATAGTCAGACTAAAACCTTTAGTCAGTTAGCTGAACTCAAATCAGTGTGACCGATTCATTGAGTCAATTATTTGAATTAGAATCAGTGTAACCGAATCATTGAGTAAGTGAGCTGAATTAAGTAAATAAGACCGAATGATTGAATCAGCGAGCTGAAGCCAAACCAGTTAGGCTGAATCCTTGAATCAGTGAGTTAAATTCAAATCAGTGTGAGCGATTCATTGAGTCAGTGAGACGAATAAGAGTCGATTAGATCAAATTATTTGAATTCAAGCCAAAGAGAGCAAAAAAAAAAGTGAGTTAAGTCCAAATCAGTTGGACTTAAGAGTCACTGAGACTGAAACACTGAGTCAGTGAGTTGAAGCCAAAATAGTCAGACTGAATACTTTAGTGAGTGAGCTGAATTACAGTCGATGAGATCAAATCATTTGAACTCAAGCAAAGGAGACCAAATCAGGAGAGCAAGTCAGTGAGTTAAGTCCAAATAAGTTGCACTGAATTACTGAATCATTGAGTCACTCACTGAGTGATTTACAGTCAATAAAATTGAATAACTGAGTTAGTGAATTACATTTGAGTCAGTGGGACTGAATCATTAATTCAATGATTTGAATTAGAGTCAGTGTAACCAAATCAATTAGTCATTGAGAATCAGTTACTGAATCAGAGTCAATGAGAGTGAATCAGTGAGTTGAGGCCAAAATACACTGAATCCTTGAGTTAGTGAGTTGAACTCAAATCAGACTGATAGATTTGTTAAGTCAGAGAGATGAATTAGAATCAATGAGGTCAAATTTTTTTTAACTTAAGCCAAAGCGTCCAAATCATTGAGTCCAACTCAGTTGCACCGAGACTGAATAACTGAGTCAGTGAATTGAATTAGAGTCAATGGGACTGGATCATTGAAAATAGTCAGACTGAACTCTGGAATCAGTGAGTTGAACTCAAATCAGTGTGACCGATTCACTCGATCAATGAGATCTAATTATTTGAACTCAAGACAAAGAGACATAAAACAGGAGTCGGTGAGTTAAGTGCAAATCGGTTGCACCGAATCATTGAGTCAGAGTTAGTGAGCTGAATTAGAGTTAATGAAATTGAATAACTTAGTGAGACCAAATAGACCAAATAACTGAATTAATGAGTTAAACTTGAGTCAGTGAGACTGAATCACTGAGTTACTAAACTGAGCCCAAGAACTGTATCTTGACTGTGAACAATAATTTAGTCTGGATTTGTAAACTTGACCAATCAATTAATTGAAGCAATCAGACTTAACTGACTCATGATTTCTTCATGATTTGGACAACACATTTTGGATGCAACAGTGAGTTGGATGCAAGAATCTTAATACAGGTTCACCCTGCTCACCTTCAGTCCACCCCAGTCATGTCTCATAAATTCAGCGAACGAATGTGACTCATCTGCCTCGCTGTCAGTCCCGACTGATCTTCACATGTTGTTTAGATGCTGGAGGACATGCACTCCTTTCACTTCAGATTCCAGAGGACAGGAGTGACTGACCTTGTCTATGGACACAGAACTGCTGTGTTTGTCAGTATTGAGGAACGTGTCACATCCATCTCCAGCTAATTGTCGTATTAGATTATTGATGGCAGGTATGAATGTGCCTTAACGACACAGGGGCTGCCAAAACAGCTCTCCATAAAGAAATCTATAGGCTCTGTCAATTCTGCATGCTGAGCGATTAAGCTAACCTCACTCCCAGTCAACTCCCCTTTGCTGTCCTGGAGCACATGAAGGGGAAAATTGCTTTCACAAGGTAGCAGTGAGTTTGGATCCCATCACAGGGACCTCTTATTGGAATGTCAGCTTTGATGAATGGATACAAATGAACATTCCCTACATTGGAGGCCTTTCGCTGAGGAAGAGGATCACTGCTGCTCTTGCTCTTCAGTGTCTGCTATCTGCTGATCCCTCAAACGGCGGGGGGGTGGGGAGTGGGTCGGCATAAAAAAGCTCAGCTTGAGGTAATTCATACCACTTTGAATCGTTAGAAACATCAGGACAAAGTGGGCGCCTAAAACCAAGCTCAAGGTCGACCTTTACACTTCCTGTTTCCTGCTCACTTGCTGATGTGGTTCAGATTCCAGACTCCAGACATCTCAAAATGGACATGGCTGGATAAGCATACTTGGTTATTTAAGTGACTTACATTGTCTGACTATTAACTGATTTTGCTCTATTTAGTCATCAAAAATAGTTTGAAACAAGTCACAACTGAGCCGCTGTGTATCCCCAGTCAAACACAGCAGTGTTTCGTTTATGACTCAACGTGCATTTTTAATTGAATTTAGTGAGTCAATGATTCAATTTCCCAGTCACTTAATTGCTTTATTCCTGAATGAATCAGTCGTTTGAACTAATCAAATGAATCAATGATTCAGTAATTAAATCAGTGACTTGCCGCCACCTACTGGCAGTTTTATTTTTTTAAAGTATCTTGTAAGAAATGACAAAATGAACCCAAAAAAATGAAAATTCTGTCATCAAAGACTTACTTTCTTCTGTGGGATACAAAAAAAAACATTTTTAATAACGCACTGTACTTTTTATGTGCAACTACAGTGAATGGGGACATTCTTTAATTTTTTTTTTTCATTAACTGTTCAGAAATGACCAGATCTGTGAGTTGAACTTAAGAACTGGATCAGTTTGATCAGTGAACAAACCATTCAGGCAGGTTTTGTGCACTAAATGAACCAAATCACTGAAAAGATCCAAATCAAAAGACTGATTCATCCCTGAATCAAACATCACTTTATGACAACTAGGACGGATACCAAGTTTCTCAGAGGGTAACAGCTTAATCTCGGTCTGTTTCTCACACAAAGCTATGACAATACTTCAGAAGACTCCGAATACAGTGCACAACTTATATAGACTACTTTTATAGAGCTTGACAGCCCCACTTCTCATTAACTTTCATTATACACAAGAGAGTATCCGGGTATTCCTCAGAAATTCTCTTTCTGACTTCCACAGAAGAAAGTCAGTTGCATGGGTGTGGTACAACTCAATGACAGAATTAATTTTTTTTGGTAAGCTAGACACTTTTGGACTGTTGCTGAGCATTTCAGAGCTGTAGCTTATAAAACTATCCAGATGAAGTAAGATCTTTGTCTCATGCTTGTTTTGGACACAGGCTGATGAAGACACAGCTGATCCCAAATCAGATACCACAGGCAGACTGTGTCTTACGCCAGAGTAGGATAAACATAAGCGCCTG
This sequence comes from Labeo rohita, assembly GCF_022985175.1. Classification (NCBI taxonomy): domain Eukaryota; kingdom Metazoa; phylum Chordata; class Actinopteri; order Cypriniformes; family Cyprinidae; genus Labeo; species Labeo rohita. Next base: position 14,783,636 of record NC_066892.1, on the reverse strand, counting down.
AGTGTCTGCAGTATTTGTGGTGTGTACTCTCATGTTCTCTGCAGCGTTAATTGCTGCCGTTGTGCTATAAATAGAGAGCGCACATCCACGGCCAGGTTTCTTTGTCCCTCTCCTCTGGATTCAATACGCCGCTGCTATTTCTGTGAGTGCTGCACTCCAAAATAGCCAGTATTGAGCTCTAGTGGATCCCTGTGTGCTTGCCTGTAGCTCTAAAAATAGCACCTGTCAGATATTTTCTCCAGCATGCCGACTGCATTCAGATGAGCTAAAGGGGTATTAATATCCACCGGCAGCATTGTCATATCCTGCAACTGATCACGAATAACGTGGGTGGAGTGCGTTTTGGAAAGTGTGTGTGAATTCATGATTGTGTGTGTGTGAGGATGAGTGTAAGCTGACATCATCTGGCTCAGACGTCTCCTCTACTTCATTCTCTGTGACCTCCTGTTTGTAGCTCAGGAAACCGCAGTGTGATCCCGACCCATATGCGTGCACTGAAACTGTAGACTGCCATGTTATGAGAGAAGAAATTATATTAAAACTGTTTTTTCCTTCTGTTCCTGTGCATATACAAAACCCAGGGCTGAAAAATGGCGTGCTGATGATTAAAGGCACTCACATGTAGTTGTTATAGCACTGTATTGTGGTGCTGTGTGCAGGATGCTGTTGTGTGCAACTCCCTCGGAGCTCCTGTGTCTGTCCCCTCTGACTCCAGCCATTAATCAAACTCCCTGCAGTCAGACCTGCATAATGCAAACCAGAGCTGACGACATGTGCAGCCCCCCGGCTCCTAGCCACAGGAGAGAAGAGAAGAAGAGAAAAGAGGAGACAAATAGAAAAACAAACACATCAATAATTATAATTTCAGCGACATGAATCTGTCACAGTGGAGTTTCATTTGTTATTTGTTGTCTGATATTATGCACACTTTTTACTACACTATTCCTCTTGTATGTAACATGAAATGGTGTATGTAACCCATTTTACATCTAAAATGTGACATTTATGATTGAAATTTAATAAGAAAAACAGGGGATGTGCACGAGCAGAACAAGTTATGTCGCAAAGAAAAATTTTGGATGAAATGTACATATAAAGAGCAGTAAATATGCTTAAAAAAAAATCTAAATTCAGTCATGAAAGCCTTTTTTCCCCACAATTTCTGAGCCATTTAATATGAAATCCTGTTTTTGCTGCTGAATAAAAAAAAATTAAAAAGGAAAGGACATTTTCTCACAATTCTGACTTTTTTTTTGCAACTGCGAGTTTATATCTCACAATTCTGAGAAAAATGACAAAATTGTGAAATATAAACTCACAATTGCGAGTCAGAATAGTGATATAAACTCGCAATTCTAACTTTTTTTCTCAGAACTGCGTGAAATAAACTTGCAACTGCGAGTTATAAATTCATAACTGTCATAAAAGTCATAAACTCGCAATTTTGACAAATAAAGTCGCAATTCTGAGAAACAAAGTCAGAATTGTGAAATATAAACTAGCATTTCTGAGAAGTCATTTTTTTCCCTTAAAATTGGACTTTATAACTCACAATTGCGAGTTTATATCTGACAATTCTGAAAAAAATCAGAATTGCAAGAAAAAAAAATGTCAGAATTGCAAGAGAAAAAGTCAGAATCGCGAGTTTGTATCACGCAATGAAATGTACACAATAGGTGCAGTAAATATGGTCAATTTTAACTTTTAAATAGCTAAAAAAAATAATACTAAAAACTTAAATAAATTTATTCATGAAAAAATTTTTTTCCACAATTTCCAAGCCATATATTATGGAAGCTCATTTCCGCCACTGAATTAAAAAAAAAAGGAAATTGCAACATTTTATTTCATTTTTTTATTCAGTGGCGAAAACGGGTTTCCATAATTTACACCATTTGTGGTTGAGCCAAAAATCACAAAGGCAATTTCTGGGAAATGTACACAATAGGAGCAGTAAATACGGTGAATTTTGACTTTTAAATAAAAAAATTTTTTTAAATGAATTTAGCTGTGAAATCATTTTTTTTAACAATTTCCAAGCCTTTTAAACCATTTGTGATTGAGTCTTTTTAGAGACAAAATTTGAATATGATCATTTTAACAATAAATACCAGAGAACCACAGATTATTTTTTTTTAAAATAGATTATCTTTAAAATACATCATAACGTCTAAACATGATGATTACCATGTGAAAACAAAATATAAAGGCAGCAATCTATATTTTAACGTATGAAGACCTATTTGAAACAATGTTAAATTTGTCAAATCTATTTATATATACACTTATATGATTTCTTCTATCTTTGATAATGACATGTGTTTGCAAACACAAGTACAAAAATAACCATAAACGTTCAAATGACTATTTAGGTCTTAATTGTAGGTTAGTATAACACCTCATCCTGGCCGCAGCTATCATTTGGCCAACAGACTCTCTCTCTTAACCCTAATATAGACTCTCTACTGTATTGGCGCCTGCCAATCTATTCTACATCTATCCTACCCCATTAATAGAACAACCTTGCAAACATAGACTGCACAGCGTATTCACTGGCTATATTTGGCACAAAGTGGAAAAAAGAGCAACTAACACTCAAATCTAACACCCACTGACTAAATATGACTAAATTCAGCAATTTATATAGTGAATCATCATCAGTCTCACTGACTTTCAAACCAGGCTAGAAATAGAGTGCATTTCTGACCAGAATATGGAAGATATGAAACTATGTTTTAGTAGTGTAAAATAGTCATAGATGCTCTTAGAAGGGGCAGGGGAGACACTGCCCCCTACAGGAAGGCATTGGGAACAAGAGCTGTTTATATGAGGCACATGCCATAGTGGGAAGGTAATCTCACCACTGCATCACACACCTGATAACATCATGAAAACCTCAGTCTGTCTCCAAAGAAGTGCGCATTTAAGATGAAGCGAAGATAAGCCGTCAGGTCTGAAACAAATTTAAGAACAATTACACAGAGAGAATAAAGACAATGCGAACTGATCCATGAAATTGTATAACAAGCTGCTTAAAAGAATGGTATAACAAGCAATCACCATGTAATGACAAATACAACCACATGGGATCTTTGTTAAAGGAATATTCTGGGTTGAATAAATGTTACGCTCTCTCTCTCTCTCTCTCTCTCTCTCTATATATATATATATATATATACACACACACACATCTACACACACACACACACACACACAATTATTATAGAATTTATTCATATTTTAAACTAGCTTTTATTTTTCGATTTTAGCAATAATTTTGTGCATCTGTCATTTTTATAAAATTTTGTTTTTAAATATTACTATTTAACTAAAATAAGAAATTCATCTAATTTTTATAATAAATAATGTATCTATATTAACAAATTTATAATATAATTTATTCATATTTCAAAATAGCTTTTATTTTTAGATTTTAGCAATAATTTTGTGTCATTTTTCATTTTTATACAATTTTGTTTTGATACATTACTATTTAACTAAAATAAGACATTTATCTAATTTTTATAATAAATAATGTATCTATATTAACAAATTTATATATATATAATAGAATTTATTCATATTTCAAACTAGCTTTTTTTTTTGGATTTTAGCAATAATTCTGTGTCATTTTTATTCATATTTTATTTTTTATTATTATTATTTTTTTTTGATATATTACTATTAAACTAAAATAGGAAATTCATCTAATATTTAGAATTATTTATTTAAAATAGCTAACTTATTTATAATAATATTTTCAGTAATATTTTCATATTTAATTAACATCTAATGATAAATAAATAAATAAATAAATGTGTTTGTGGCATAGCATTAATTACCACAAAAATATTTAGACTTAATTGGATTATTAATATTTCAAACAAAAAAAAAAATCCATACAAAGAGGCACTTACAATCCAAATGATTTTAAGATTTAAAAGCAGAACTATGATGCATTTAATATTCTAAAAGCATGTACATTAATCACTCTTTTTAACCTTATGTATTATTTGATCTGCAGTGTAGGCATGCAACAAAGTTGTAAAATTTGGTAAATTTACATTACATTTGGTAAAATTGGAATTTAAATGAACATAGAAAACACTACAAAGCAATTTATTCGCACAAAAGTATCACAAGGCTCAAAAGTAGAGCGTAAAAGGTCACTTCCATTTTCAGTTGGTCACTGACATTTTGCTTAAAAGAAAACACAAAAACAATATGAGAGTTAATCGGTACTACATTACTGTAATATTGAATGTCAAAATGAACTGATGAACAGTAAAAACACTGAACAGTTGTTTTTACTGAAGAACAGTAAAAATTATAATGAATATGTTATATGATGCATATATTTAGCAAAATGCACCTCTCTAGAGTTCATTTTTGTAACTGACTAACGAGTTCATGGTGACCAAATATGTTTTTTTCTGAGGTAAACGTGACGTTACGTAACATTTTGTTTACAAGCTGTTTGTTGTCATTTTTCCGTGGTTGAAGCACTGATTAAGCGATTACATGAGACAGCATTCAGACTTCGGTAAGTTGTACTTATTCTTTTAACATACCTTTGGATGTTTATTCATGTTTAGTCTGAGACGTAACTGTTATCAAAGCGGAAAATACGAAACCATAAAGTGTATTGTGATCTACTGAAGGGGAGACGCACTACGCTTCCATTCATTAACTGAAAACAGGCTAGACTAATCGATTCTTGGGATTTAAGAATTGATAAAAAATGAGAATCGATCAAATTTAATTACCCAGCCCTAATTTATTGTTAATGATAAGAGCTATAAACTACAGTACAACATTGTGCTGTGACACTACAGAGACGTTTTGCTGTGGGTCACATGCTCACAAATGTGAGGTTGTAAACTACACCTACATAAAGAATGGAGTGTAAGACCATCACACATCTATAACTGATACTCACTGGTTTTCTATACAATCACAAACCACAAAGAGCTGATAAACAAGCAGCAAATACCACATACACACACACGCGTGAACACACATACACAAGCCCGGCGGGAAGCAGCAGGCTCGTCTTGTAGCAAAGACTGTATCAGTGCTCAAAGCCTGTGAGTAGCTCCCTCTCGTCTGGGTTATTCTGCCTAATCCCATCACAAGACAAATCCCCTTTAGCCAAACACACACACAAATGCACCAAAGTCCATTAACACAGATAACAGGTTTGCACAACTGAAACCAGCTCAGTCAGACATTTGTGGCTGCACCGAAATAGTGTACATCACTTGTTTTCGTTAATGTCTGTTGGAGAAGCGGAAAAGATGGATAGAACGAGGGTGAGTGGGGGAGGAGGATGAAGAGAGTAGCGGGCGAAGTTGAATGGTGGGCTCTCCAGGATCAGAGGCCAGTGGGGCCTCTTCGTCTCCTCCTCCTCCTCCGACACAACGCCGCAGGGGTCACCAGGGCTGCTTCTGGGAGCGGAATGTACCACATAAACAATTCCCATTTCACCCTCACCAACCAGAGAGGACATGGATGATACTAATCCAATATCACAAACCAACTAATGCGATTTATGGCAGAACTGACCAACAACCCAATCCTCTTCATGTACGCCAAGGATGTAACCAAATATTCAAAACTGGATGAGGGAAACAAGTGTTTAAGAATTAGTGCATATTTAACTATTAAAAAACCCTACTATTCTGAATACTACAGAGATCTGACATTTATTATAAATGCATTTACATCACTGGGGACTCTTGTATTGAATCCAGTGGAACATTTTTATTGCTCATAATTTGTCGAGTTCTCAGCAAGTTAAATATCAGATGTCTCACGTGTAAGTAAAACAGAAATAAATTTAGGTAACTGTTGGTGTATGCAGTAATTAGATACTACATAAACATAGCATAAATCAGATAATGTGGTCTTTAAAAAAATATTTTTTAAATTTGATTGACTTTGTTGTCTTGGAAAATCCAAGGACAGTTTCGGTTTCTGAAATTCTAGAAAAGACACATGTGAGGCTACTAGATTGTTTGTATTAGGAAAGAAAAAAACATCTGAAAAGCATATTTCCATGCAGGTTCCATTTAAAATCATTGCTGACTAGTAAGGGTTTCTGGGAAACTGCAGAGGGTTTATTAAATAATGCAAATAATTAATGAAATGAAATAAACAATACAAAAATAAAAACAAAAAATAAAACTCTAGAAAATTTGAAATATTTAATATATAATATAATATTTAATATATAATACAGATAATATATATATAAACTTTTCCATCAAAGAATTCAAGGTTAAATATATTTGACCAAAAATACAAAAAAAGAACCATTTATAAATGTCAAAATTAGGCACCATCGATTATTAGTGCATATATTAAGCATTTTTATCATTATCGATCATTTTCAAAACCAATCTGCTAATAAAATTATTTAATAGCAGTTAAAGAAAGTTTTTTTCTGAGCCCTTGTTATTCTTAATTTTGACATTAATTTTCATTTTTACACCAGACATAGGCTATATTTCGGTTCAAAATATTGGTTATCTGAAAAATACATGTCGGTTGACCCCTAGCCAAAATGTCAATTTAATGCATCTTTAAGAATTAATTTCTATCTCTGGATGTGCCCAAATCTGAATACCGTGTTTGGAAAGGAAATGACATGTACTACAAACCCCTAAACAGAATAAATACGAGATGGGAGGAAAAAAAAAAATATTTCAATGCTTTCTTTCACAATTATATCGTTGGCCAATTATCCTGTATATAAATTGCGCGCATCAGGGAGCCGTTATTAATATAATCGCTTTTTACTTTCACTTTCAAGATTTGCCATTACATTACTGCAGTCACCTCTCCTTACTCTGTTTATGTGGTAAGTGAAATTTTATGTAACTGCTAGTAGGCAAATACCCATATGTCCTTTTTGTGGCTTTGTAGAGTGCGTTTTCATTTTCCGTGTCTTTGCGAATACGGATTTGGGCACATCCCTACTTCCTATTATATCAAAAGATCAACAATTACTTGCCCTTGATGAAAATGAGACAGGCTGTATTTTTCTTCCTCCACTGCTGTTGCTGTTTTTTTTTTTTTGTTTTTTTACAACAACATCATGTTATTATTATTATTAAGCCTAGGCTATTATTATTATTATATTAACTAGAAAATTGATTTTTGAAATTTGTGAATCAATGCTAATCGCTAGGAATCATGATTCAAATGTGAATAGATTTTTCCCCCCTCACTAACATACATGCAAAATGGATAAATGCAAATGCATACTAAATTAATGTAGCATAACTGATAATTTGGTCTACAAAGCAACTGATTTTTGACATTTGTAGCATTTGATTGAAAACTTGACACATCTGAGGACAGTTTCAGTTTCTGAAATTCTAGTAGAGTCACATGTAAGGTTACTACATTGTTTTTTGCAGGGAAAAAACATTTGAAAAGGAAGTTTGCATGTAGTTCATTCAAAAATCACTGCTGTCTAGTAAAGGGTTTCTGGGAAACAACAGAAGGTTTGTGAGTTGATTATATATATAAAATTATTATTTATAATTTTTTTTAAACAAAGTCTCATTTAGGCTCATCAAGGTCAAATATATTTGATAAAAAAATACCAAAAAAAAATTCTTAATTTTGACATTCATTTTAATTTTCACACCAGGCATAAATCTATCGGTTCAAAATATTGGTTATTGGTTACTTGATCTGTAATAATCAAGATCGGCATCGGCCCTGAAAAACACATATCGACCAGTAGTCAAAATGTCAATTTAATGCTTCTTTGCTCAGTAAAAGTATTCATTTCTTTCAAGAAAATCTCACTGATCCCAAACTTTTGGACGGTATCATATTTACCTGTGTCATGAGACCACATACATGCAAATGTGCTGTTAATGTATTGAAATATTAACTTTAACATTTGAGGAGGTACAACATTTCCAAGTAAATATTAAAGAAAACATTTTAGGTCAAAGGGGTTCGACTGAAAAACATATTTGAAATCCATGTTTTAGAAGATACATCTAGATATTGAAGTTAATTTCTGAGTATTGTTCCCTGATGCAGTTCTTTCCCCGTTGCTGCTCTGAGTCTCAAATCCTGACAGTTTAACAGCTCAATCCGTTTGCATATTCCTAAGGTGTTAATGTATTACCAGAGAGAATCAACAGATGCCCAGCAGTCAAATTAAAACCTGTCCAATAAAATCTGCACACTGCGTGCGGCCGGTAACGCTCACGCGCACACACTGGGACGGAAGGAGCAGTGAGGCATGTTGCTTTGACGTAGCAGTGCTTTGTGCTGACAGCAGGAGAACACAGAGGAAACACTGAGTACACATTGTGCACACAGAGGAAACCTGATATTCCTGTTCCCAGCAGAGGACAGGCACCACACGAACACTCACAGATTCACTCACTGCTCACACAAATAAACACAACACACACCTATTTTCCTGGTGTTACTTGGGCGTTTCTGAGACGAATGCTCAAATCAAATATGTACAGCATACAGTACATACCCTAATGATAATGTACCTTCGTCTGTACTTAGAAACACTGAATTTTTCTACTGATGGCAAAAAGATTTAACAGAAACAGAATGTTCCACTGTTACTGTGGTTTCCACACTACGCAGAGTTTAGGACTGGTTTATTTTCTTTTTGACTGGGAAAACAACTTGTTTGTGTTTAGCTAAAGCAAACGTCATAATTACATAAAAATAATATACAAATAATATACAAATTTATTAACAATTAATTTATACGTTTTGGTATATTATAAACATTTCGATAAACTTTATTTAATTTACCTATCTACAAGTCGCTATACATATTACTATTTTAGATAGATAGATAGACAGATAGATAGACACAGACAGACAGACAGACAGACAGACAGATAGACAGATAGATAGATAGCAGTGTGTGTTTGTGTGTGTGTGTGCATTTTTATTATATTCATTTATTATTAATGTAAAAATTTGGTTTACATTTTTATTATATGTATATACATTTTTAAATGTACTAAATTATATATATATATATATTGTACTAATTTATTTAATTGTTTAATTTACATATATACAAAAATGTGTGTATATTTTTAATAATTTAATATTTTATTAATAATTCATTTTAAAATTATTCATTACATTAATTTATTTAATATATCTATCTACAAGTTGCGATATATAATATTTGTTAGACAGACAGATAGACAGATAGACAGATAGATAGATAGATAGATAGATAGATAAATAGATAGATACGTCTTTATATATATTAGTATTAAAATGAATAAACAATTAACTTTATAACTTGTTGAATTAATTAACTAATTAATATTATACATTCATTTTTAAAAAGTTGTTTAAATATTTTTTTAAACAATTGTTTTAAAAAGTTATAAATATTATTATAAATAAAATATTTAAATAAATGAGTATAGTTTATATTAAGCAATA